>NW_027617205.1:0-136745 GCF_964187855.1 Myxine glutinosa | reverse complement strand
ACAACATTTTCAGTGGGTGAGGTACCACACGATACCGTGGGTTCAACACAGGTGGGTGGGGCCTGAACTTTGTATGACAATCGATGTATTTTCGGTTGTGTTTAGCAGGGAGACAGTGTGGGTACTCTTGCCGTGTATCGCCATGGCTTGCAAACGAACAACCAATCAGCTTGTAGAATGCTCGCCAAGTGGCTTCAGTACCCAAGCAAAAAAAAAAGAAAAGGCAATGAAATTGCTGTCTATTACATCACATGGCATGCACACATCTGTTGTTGATAAGGAATGAACTGTTGATAAGGAATGACTCACTTGGGAAGCAATTTGCGACGTCTCCCCCTCCACTACCTCATTGTATACAGTGATTCGTAGGTATGAAGATCAGCAATCGGCGATGTATTCAGTGATTCATAGGTATGAAGATCAGCAATCGGCGATGTATACAGTGATTCGTATGTATGTGGCGAAACTGTTATGACCTGTTTAAAGGCGAGGCATTTCATTTTGATTTGACCGCACGGATTAAACCCCCTGCAAGGTGAACATGGGCTCCCAAAGGTTAATGCCCGTATTTAATAAGGTTCTTAATTATCTTCAAAAGGACTGTTTAAATTGAGCCAAACGCCCAGCTTTCATTCATGTACTCCCTTCGAGTTCCCTTTGTGAGCATGCAGAGTTTCAGGCCGCTAGGTTTCATGGTTTTGGCGTTATCGAGGAGACACACTGACACACTGAAACACACTCATATTTATTACATGTACAGTCACGTGAAAAAGTAAGTACACCCCATGTAAAGTTTTGACTTTTTCAACATATTTCAACATACAGCTATTTGATCTTCATTTCAACAATATTGATAGATAAAGGTGATATAATATAACAAATATCATGAAACATTTACATTTTGTAATCCATTGTATAATTTAAATAAACATAAATGCAAATTTCGCATGTGGAAAAAGTAAGTACACCCTTGGCTCTAATAGGTGGTATTTCCCCCTTTGGCAGAAACAACCTCAAGTAGGCGTATCTTATAACTGTCTACCAGTCTCTGACATCGACTGGGAGAAATTTTTGCCCACTCCTCCATGCAGAATTCTTTCAGCTGTGCGATGTTTTTTTTTTTTTTTTTTTTTTTTTTTTTGTATACAAGATCGAGGCTCGTGAAAGAGCGAACATTAATCACACAGAAAGAAAAACCGACACATAAAACATATAACATCGGGAGCGGTAGACAAGATGGGTAGAGAGGGGGAAGGACACAAACACAACATTTGAGAGCAGGGACCGAGAGACATGGAGACATCGAGAGATCTGAGAGAGGGCGAGGGCTTTGGGGGGGGGGGGGGGGCATGGGAAGGGGGTGGTGGGAGAGGTATAAAACATATGGACACTGCCAGGACTTCCAGGAAAGAAGTTGGAATTTCAAACAAGGTGGATCTGGGGTGAATTAGCGGGGGTAGAAAAGATCAAGGTTTTGGATGGGGGAAGATAAGAGATGGTGGTGAACAGCTGTTTTAAAGACCTGGAGGGAGGAGTGGGATTGAAGGGAGTGAGGGAGTTTGTTCCAGAGGCGGGAGAAAAGAGGAATGAAAGAGTGAAGGTGAGCAGAGAGCCGAGATTTCGGCAGTTTAACCATCAGAGGGTTGCTGGCAGATCTTGTGCGACCTGTAGGAATATTTGGGGGACAGAGCACAGAGAGAGCTGGGGGTGCAAGGCCGGAGAGGAGTCGGTAGAAGACAGAAAGACCACCTACCTGCCTGCGGTGAGTGAGTGAAAGGCCCTCAGAGATAGCTTCATCGCGGGAGATTCCAATAATTCTGAAAGCTTTGGTTTCAACAGCGTGAAGCCGAGCTAGGTGTGAGGCAGGAGCACCGGCCCATAGGGGAGAACAGTATTCCATTGAGCTGCGGATGAAAGCCTTATATGTGGTGAGGAGCTCAGGTGTGCCGAGGAAGGACTTCGCACGACGGAGGATGCCCAGTCGGCGACTGGCTTTGGAGGCCAGCTTGGAAATGTGGTTTTCCCAAGAAAGATCATGGCAGATAGTGAGACCCAAAATCTTGAGCGACAGAACTTCTTGGAGAGGATTGTTGAGAAAGTAGATGGGAGGGTTGTCCAGTCGATCTTTTCGGAGAGACATAGTAAGAGTGTGAGATTTGTCAGGATTGAAAGACATGTTCCACTTGTTTGACCAGTCTGTGATTTTGTCCAGGTCTTCAGAGAGTGAGGAGGCAGCAGACTGCCGATCTGAGGGAAGAGGAATGGAGCGGCAGAGAGTGGAGTCATCAGCAAAGAGATAGAGAGGATTTTCGAGAGAGTCAGAGAGATCATTGATGAAGACCAGAAAAAGCACGGGGCCCAGAACACTGCCTTGGGGAACTCCAGCCTGAACAGGAAGAGGAGATGAGAGAAACCCATTCAGGGCCACACGTTGACGACGACTAGAGAGGAAGTCCGCCAGCCATGCGTGGAGATTTCCATGGATACCAAAGGAGGAGAGTTTGGTGAGCAGAGCGGGGTGCCAGACCGTGTCGAAGGCACGTGATATGTCGAGGGAGACAGCTCTAATTTCCTGTTTGGCATTGAGGACCTCCATCCATTGTTGAGACAGCAGAAGCAGCATGTCCAGAGTAGAGTGACCTGGTCTGAAACCAAATTGATGATCAGAGATCAAGCCATTGGAGAAGAGGAAAGATTTCATATCCGAAGCAATGATGGATTCCATGACTTTGCTGATAATTGGGAGAAGGCTGATTGGTCTGTAGTTGCTAGGATCTGTTTTTGCACCTTTTTTGTGCAAAGCGGTGATGTTGGCTGATTTCCAAGCAGATGGCAGTTGACCTTGAGCAAAAGAGAGGGTGAAGAGAACAGAGAGAGGGTGAGATAGAGCAGCAGAGCAGGATTTTAGGACCCGTGGGCTGATGCCGTCGGGTCCAGTTGCAGAATCAGAGTCGAGGGTTGACAGAAACTTTTCCACCTTGTCAGGAGGAAAGGACACGGAGTCCAGGAGCAGCAGGGTACGACTGGGTATGGTGGGTACAGAGAGGGATGGGTTTGGGACACAAGATTTAGAGGCAAACACAGAGTTGAGGCATTCAGCTTTTTCACGTGCGGAGTCAGCTGTGTAGCCGTTTGAGGTAAGGGAGGGGATGGAGGGGGAACAAACACCAGAAACGGATTTGACCAGACGCCACCAGGATTTGGAAGAGGGAGACAGATAAGAGAGTTCGGTCTTGAGAACGGAGAGATATTGTTTCCTGGCTCTCCTGAGGGTGGACACACACTTGTTTCGGGCTTTGTGAAAGGAAATGAGATTTCCTTCCGTTGGATTTGCTTTCCAGGAGACGAAGGCAAGTTGTTTCTGGGCAACAGCCTCACCACAAGATTCCGTGTACCATGGACGGGAGGAAGGGTATGACAACTGAAGACGAGATGGGATAAATCTGTGCATGAGAGAGAGCAATTTACTTTGGAAGAATTCCCAGGATGAGTTGATGTCAGAGGTGGTAGAGATGGGAGACCAGTCCAGATGATTGATGGCTGCTTGAAGACCGTGCCAGTTGGCCTGAGTGAAATGCCAGACTCGTCGACGCTGAGCAGGCTCCCTGAGGATGGTCAGAGAGATGTCCACTTTAACAAGGACATGATCAGATGATCCGATCGGAGCAGAAGAAGAGCAGCAGACATTTTCAGGGAAGTTAGTCATAACCAAGTCCAGAAGAGAAGATGTTCCGTTGACTGAGATCCGGGTCGGGAAATTGACAGATTGTGTCAGTCCCAGTGAGTCGCAGAAGTCCTTTGCTGAGGAGCCATGGCTGGTGAGAGAGGTACCCACACCCAGCCAACTGGCATGATGACAGTTGAAATCACCACATATGAGGAAGAGAGAGTTGGGATGAGTAGATAGAAGTTGGTCCATATCATCAGACAGCGAGATGTAGATGGAGTCATCACTGTTTGGTGGACGGTACAACACACATATGAAGAAGAGGTGGGAGCGAAGGGGAAGCCGTAGCCAGAGGTATTCCTGGGGGTGAGGTGGAGAGAGTGCAGTGCAGGGCGAGTGAGGAAGAGAGTTTTTGATAAAGATAGCAACCCCGCCTCCAGGACGAGGCTCAGGTCTATCATACCGGAGGAGGGAGTAGCCCGGGAGAGATACTATGGAATCAGAGACATCATAAAGGAGGAAAGTTTCTGTTAAGCAGATCACGTCTGGTTTGACAGAAGCAACCTGTATGGAGAGATCAGTTAAGTTTGAACGAAGGCCCCGGATGTTTGAGGTCCATACCGTTAATGAAGAGGAAGGGGGAGCGGAGCATCAGATACAGAACAGGGGGGAGGAGGGGTAGGGTAAGATGTGGAAGAGGTGGAAGAGGTAGGGAGAGCTGTTGAAGGTGTGTCAGAGATTTCAGAATAGCTCGGAGAAAGGGAAGGATGGGGCGGACAAAAGGTTTGATGGTGATTGGGTGAGCCACAATGAGGTGTTATTTGAGGAGGGGGAAGAGCGAGGCAGAAGGTTGGGGGAGATGGAGGTGAGAGTTTGAAGGGGGAAGAAGCGGGGAGGACGCTTTGAGGAGGGGGAGTGAGAGGGGGGAAATTGAGAAGCAATGAGGGTGGGGAGATTTGAAGGGGAGGGGTGAGTGGGGAGTTTGGGAGGGAAGGGACAAGGGGAGGGATTTGAAAGGGATGGGATATGGGGGAGATTTGGAGGGGAGGGGTGAGGCAGGAGTCTAAGAGGGGAGAAGCGAGGGGGCGTCTTGGCGGGGAGGGGTGAGGGGGTAGTTTAGGAGGGAGGGGGCAAGGGGGGAGATTTGAAAGGGATGGGTGATGGGGAAGATTTGGAGGGGAGGGGTGATGGGGAAGATTTGGAGGGGAGGGGTTATGGGGAAGATTTGGAGGGGAGGGGTGAGATTGGATTTTTGAAAGTGTACGATTTATGGGAAACGAACATTTATTGCAAAATGAGTTTCTTGTGACCTTCGAGTTAAAAATACGTTTAAGGACGCTGGATGGAGGATGGAGTGCAGGAGAGTTTAGGGAATGTAGAAAAAAGGCACTATAGGAGATGGATATTTTTTTTGGGATGAATTGATTTGGTGAGCAAGTCGAAAGCAGCCTTTTAAAGAATAAGAAGAAAAAGGTGTTATAAAATATGACGGAATACATAACTTGAGGGGAAAGTGTAAACATTGAAGGTTAATGAGTGAAAACTATCTGGGGAAATGGGGGAGAAACACGTGGTCGAAGAACGAACGAACGAATAAGAATGAATAAACGAATGAGAACAGAGAAGGAAATTTTTTTTTTTTTTTTTTTTTTTTTTTTTGAGTTGAGATTTACACAAGGAAGTAGGCTATGGGTGAAAAGACTGGGAATACAGAGAACGAAAGTTATTGGATCACAAAACGATGGACCGCTGAGAGAAAAACAAAGCCTCAAGGTTGTACAGTGCACACTGTACAAGGCCTCAAGACACGACACGAATTAACACGATTTTCAATACAGGTATGAAAGATTTGCACCGAAAAATCTTCGTCGGGACACAATATACGTACAACACCATAAATAAATACAGTTTTAACGAAAATACAAATGGGAACAATCACTTAACTTCGATTTCAAATCGTTCGCGACGCGGCAAAGGCCTTGCTCGCGACACGGCAAACAGACGATCAATTTATGAAAGATAAACACCGAGAAACAACCAAAGTTGCACACAATAACTTCACACACCGAAAGATAAATACAGTTTCGACAAAATACAATTGTGAACAATGACTTAACTTTGAAAAACGTGGAGACCGTGTGGAGCTTCGAAAATCCCTCCCACCTTCTCCGAGATCTCTCGAGATTGAGGGGTTTCTTGCATGCACAACTCGTTTCAAATCCCCTCACAACATCTCGATGGGATTTAGATCCGGGCTTTGACTTGGCCATTCCAGAACCCTCCATTTCTTTCTTTTCAGCCATTCCTTGGTGGATTTACTGGTATGTTTAGGGTCATTGTCATGTTGCAAGGTCCACCTTTGGTTGAGCTTCAACTTTCCAACAGATGGCCTCACATTGTCCTCAAGCACCCTCTGGTACAATGAAGAATTCGTAGTGGATTTTATGATGGTGAGCTGCCCAGGCCCTGATGCAGCAAAGCTGCCCCAAACCATAATATTTCCACCACCATGCTTTACAGTTGATTTCAGGTTCTTGTGGTCAAATGCTGTCTTTGGGTTTTGCCAAACATGTCTTCTGGTACTGTGGCCAAATAGCTCTACCTTTGACTCATCTGTCCAGAGCACATTGTTCCAGAAGTGTGCTGGTCTTTGCCTCGGTGTTCATTGGCAAACTTTAGTCTTGCCCTGATATTATTTCTGGACAGCAAAGGTTTCCTCGTGGCACACCGCCCATGTAGATCAAATTTGTGCAGCCTCTTTCTAATGGTAGACTCGTGCGCGTTGACATCAACAGTGGCAAGAGCTACCTGCAGATCCTGTGATGACATTCTGGGGTTTCTTAGAGACTTCTTTCAGCATCTTGCGGTCTGCTCTCGGGCTGAACTTGCTGGGGCGGCCTTGGCCTGAACAAGTTGGCAGTTGTTTGGAATCTTCTCCACTTGTAGATGATCTTCCGGACAGTCGAATGATTGATTTCAAATTGTTTGGAGATCTTTTTAAATCCCTTCCCAGACACGTAGGCATCTATAACCTTCTTTCTGAAGGCCTCAGAGAGCTCTTTTGATCTCGGCATGGTGACGCCGCACACTTCAACAACAAAGAGCAAACCAAACTAAATGTCAGGTTTAAATAAGACAGGTTTCTCCAAGATCCTCTCTAACGATGTTCTATTCATTTGCACCTGAGCTGGTGCACCTGATTCTAATTTTATGTATTTGAAGTAGTGATAAATGTAGGGGTGTACTTACTTTTTCCACATGCGAAATTTGCATTTATGTTTATTTAAATTATACAATGGACTACAAAATGTAAATGTTTCATGATATTTGTTATATTATATCACCTTTATCTATCAATATTGTTGAAATGAAGATCAAATAGCTGTATAATGAAATATGATGAAAAAGTCAAAACTTTACATGGGGTGTACTTACTTTTTCACATGACTGTATAGTGTATATATTGAGCTTCAGTGTGTCTGTCCAGGCAATAACATTTTTACCAACTGAGTTTTGTCATCAAATCTTCAACAAACATTTATTATGAGAATATGGAGAACACAAATTAATAAAATGTGTAATTTTTTTAAACTGACGTTTTCGCGAAGTTTAGTTCGAGTACAAAGCGGATGCGGATGGGTTTTGCATTTTGAGATGCTTTCTGGCTATCAATTGCAATGATAGTGTAAGAAATGCCTTGAAGCCACAGAAGTGAAATTTGAAATTTGCGGCCTAAGCATGATGGGCGGAATGGCTCCTGTGTCTGATTTCCTTGTTGTTGTTATTATTAATCCCACAGCACAGAACATGCATTTGAATTTATTTATTTATTTGTACACAAGATCGAGGGTCGTGTAAGAGCTAAAAGTACCTTGTAAACCTACTTTTCTACGGAAGGTAGAGTTACTTATCATAACAGTTGTGTAATAAGTATACGGTCCACCATGCACCACAATGACCTACAGGCGGCGACGTGGCCCGGTACGCGTGTTATCCTACCTCATTGCACGAGCTGGCTCTTTGAGTAATTGGCGAAGATCCAGGGGAGTTCAACTGCGTGGTGAGTTTGACCACAGTATTGACAAAGGCTTTGATCTCTTCCATATTTTCTCCTCCACCATGTCTTTCCTTTTGGGCTATCCCTTTATTACATACACATAAGTGGTACAATTTTGACCCCTCCCCTTTCCATTAGTTACATACATCCCACTTTCCCTCTCTTCTTTATTTTGCATCCCTTTGACTCCTACTCTTTCTCTCCCGACTCTTCCAAGAAGGGAAGGCAAAAACAAACCACCCAGTGTAATCCTAGCCTTGGGGTTGCTGTGGCAGCACTGAATCTGCCTTTTTTTCTCTTTTTTTTTGTATACAAGATCGAGGCTCGTGTAAGAGCTAAAAGGGAGAATGCCATATTGAAAGATGTCCATGTACTAATGTGTTTGGCATGCAAGTGTTTTATCTAAAATGCTCCTCCCTGAGGTATATATCAGAGTTAAGAAATAAGCACACACAATCCCACTCCCAACCTACTCTATCTTCATTCTTCCCGACTTAAACAAAATCCTTGTAACTTCAGATGTTCGAGTGACCGAGTCCACCCGGCAGCATCACCGCTTCTCCCAGAGCATGGAGTCGTTGCTCCAGGGAGGAGGTGCGTGGTCCGGGTAAAGCTGGCAGTAGTGGTGGGAAGGAGGGCCATACTAGCACTCTGCATGGATTCACATAAAATCAACAAAACAATGTTTTAAAAAAAAGTCTGCATTTTATGAAAAGCTTTAATACACAGAAAAGTAATTGATGAAATGTTATTGCAAGATCAGCTTCATCAATGACACGAATACCTGTGCCATGGCCAACACTGCTGAAAATAAGTAAATTTGTGTCAAAGACGAATCTATAGATTTGAGACTTCCAAATCAAAGCAATTTTGTTTCATGTGACTTCTAGGTGTTTATAATAGATTGTAATAATAGGCCGAAACACGCTTTGCATTTTAGGTACACTATACCTCGGTATGCGCAAATACCTGCAGTGCGCAGACATAAAGAAAGCAATGCTTCAATTTTCTCAGTGGTAAAAGTAAAAGAAGATCCAGACGAGTTATGCGTGAAATTACTTTTCTACAATTTGACGAGAAAAACGTCAGGATGAACGTCCATAGCTATTACAAGTTGGGTCAAAATGGCACGTATGAGAAACAGTTGGCTGAAACAGGTCAAGTGTGCTACAGTTGGGCCAAAAATCCCAAGACTTGCAGTGTGTGTGTGTGTGTGTGTGTGTGTGTGTGTGTGTGTGTGTGTGTGTGTGTGTGTGTGTGTGTGTGTGTGTGTCGGGGGAGAAGAGCGAGAGAGAGAGAGAGGGAGAGGGAGGGGAAAGAGTGGAGGGAGAGAGAGGGGGGAGGAGATAGAGTGGAGGGAGAGAGAGAGGTGGAAGAGGGAGGGAGGAGGGGGACGGTCCACCAGTCTCCGGCCCAAGACTTGGTATTCTGATCTGGCTATTTTGACTTTAATAAAGCATCGAGAAGATTGGTGGCAGCTAAGATAAAGTAACAACTAAGCAAGAAGCACACAGAGGTTGAAGTCTAGACTGGCTGAATGCGCATGCGCAATCCAAGCTCCACCCTTTTCCGGCAGAGGTAGTGATGCGCCACCGCCCGAGCCAATGTGAGATGAGAGGCGGGCATACGTCACGTGACGTACATTGCGGGGTCGATGAAGGCGCCGTTATTTCATGTTTTGGCATCATTTTGATTAGGAATTTAAAGTTTTATTGTGACGTTCACCATCCATGTGTGAAAATAATGCAGCGGTGAAAATGTCTGGGAAATTGACCCTGGAGGTTGGAAATGTATAAGGAACAAACAAACAAATATAAAACCTTCAAATATCCTTCATATCCAAATTCATAATGACTGGGCAACATATTTTCTCAAAATCACAAAGTAACTTTATTTTATCAACTCTATGTCTGAAATGTTTTTACACCACACCCCACATCCCTAATCCACCTTCTCTTCCCACACCACCCTTCCAGGAGCAGATGCAGTACGTCTGTGCGCCCTGACCCGATCCAACAGCCTGCTTGGAACTGGCCCTTTTCTTCCCTCGCTCGCTGAGTGCCAACAAATGCCTAAACGGGAAGCGTCACCTTGTAAGCAAAAGCAGGACCTGGATAAACCTGCTGAAACAAATGACGAGAATATTTCGGCTGAGATGAAAGCGACGGTAGAAACCTTAGAGGCTCCAATGGAGAAATTGGTTTTAGCACATGAGGTGGCCCGAGCAACAGAGGCAGATGCAGCGACAAATATTTCTCTGGCGGAGACGACTTCTCCAGCTCAAATCATCGTCCCAACACAAGACATGACTGCAGAAACAGAGGCAGCTTCAGCAGCAGAGATTGCCCCAGCAATTTATAGGGATGTAGGGGAGAAGTTGATTTCACCGAATGAAACAGCTCTAATTGAGATGAAGGCTCCAACTGTGGTGAATGCTTCAGCCAATGAAATAGCTGCTGTACATGATGTAGTTTCATTGGATGAGATGCTCGCAGGTCAGGAAATAGTTCCAGTAAATAAAATGGTTCCAACGGAAGAGATGACTTCGGTGGATGAGATAGCTGCAGCACAATTGATGGTGATATCAAAGGAAAGTGCAACAGCAGAAATAATGGCTCCAATGGGGAATATGGTCCCAGTGCAGGAGCTGGCTCCGACAAAGGAAATAATTTTAGCTGAGGTTATGTCTACAGCTGAAGAGATGACTAAACCAAAGAAAACAGTTCTCATACGAGAGATAGCTCCAACGGAGGATACCTCTGTGGCAATAAGGATGACTGGAACTAAAGAGATTATTTCAAATGAGGAGACAGCTGTAGTGCAAGAAATTCCTCCAGCAAAAGAGAGAGGATATCCAGAAGAGATTACTTCAGATGAGCAAATGGCTGTAGTGGTAGAAATTTCTCCAACAAAACAAACAGCTCCAATGGACGTGATAACTCCAGTTAAAGAGAAGGCTTTATTGGAGAAGATAACTGCAGCACCAGAGATTGACTCAACAGAAAAACTGTCACCAGTGCAAGAGGAAGCTTTGAGGCAAGACGAGGCTCTGGTGCAGGATAAGGATCTGGTGCAGGATGAGGGTACGGTGCTGGACGAGGCTCCATTGCTGGACAATGCTTTGGTAAAAGATGAGGCTCTGCTGCAAGATGAGGCTCCAGTGCAGGACGTGGATCCAGCGCGAGATGCAGTGCAAAACGTGGCTTCGGCGGTGCAAGATGTGGCTCTGGTGGTGCAAGATGTGGCTCCAGTGGTGCAGCACATGGCTCCAGTGGTGCAAGACGTGACTCCGGTCGGGCAAGACGTAGCTTTGGCACAGTATGTGGCTCCGGTGCAAGATGTGGCTCCGGCACAAGATATGTGTGACGTGGATCCAGCACTAGAAATGGCTCCGGCGCAAGATGTGGCTCTGGCGCAAGATGTGGATCAGGTGCAATACGTGGTTCCGGCGCAAGACTTGGCTCAATATGTGGCCCCGGTGGTGCAAGATGTGGCTCCGGTGGTGCAAGATGTGGCTCCAGTGGTGCAAGGTGTGGCTTCGGTAGTGCAAGGTGTGGCTCCGGCGGTGCAAGATGTGGCTCCGGTGGTGCAAGATGTGGCTCCGGTGGTGCAAGATATGGCTCCGGTGGTGCAATATGTGGCTCCGGTGGTGCAAGATGTGGCTCCGGTGGTGCAAGATGTGTCTCCGGTGGTGCAAGATGTGGCTCCGGTGGTGCAAGATGTGGCTCCAGTGGTGCAAGATGTGGCTCCGTTAGTGCAAAATGTGGCTCCGATGCCGGTACAAAATGTGGCTCCGATGCAGGTGCAAGATGTGGATCTCATGCAGGTGCAATATGTAGCCCCAGTGTGGGAGATGTCTCCAGTGTGGCAGCAAGAGGTCTGTCAATTGCAGGAGGTGTCTCCAATACAAGATGTGGCTCCAGTGCAAGTCACTCTTACCAAAGAGACAGCTCCAAATTTTGAGAACGACTTGACCTGCGACACCTATTGCAACTCAAAACTTTCTGATAAAGCCAGTGAGTCAATGATAATAAATAATGCACAAATGGATGAGCAATGTTCTGAAGAATCTTTGAACAATTCAACCACAGAACAAGAATCCGTTCCAAATAGAGTGGATTTGACTGGAAATAGAAAGAAGTATAGTGCAGATGCTTTGACAGCAACTCAACATTTATTTGCTGTACCATATCGACCTGAAACAGAACGAGGACAGAGCTCGTCTATTGATATCAACCAGTGCAGTGTCGACACCTCAACCAAGAAAATCCTTCAAGAACCATCAATATCAGTCCTGAGTCAAGACAACGTACCAGGACTTCCTTCAGAGGAAGAATATTCTTCATTAAATCAACAAGAGTCAGATACAGCAGAGCATGACATGTACAGAGTGCCGAGAGAACAGCAACCAAACTTACATGAAATAAATGCACATGCAGGTCCCCCTGACACAAGAAAAGGATTGTCCAAAGATGTGTCATTGAGCAATAATATTTTGTTGGAACAACATGATGCATTTCATGTACAAGTCACCAAGACAGATGACCCAATGTACAATGAACAATTTCTGCCAATGAGTGAAACACAGCCATGTGCAGAGAGTCAGGTAAGATTAAGACAAAACCTTCCTACAAGTGAGTTTCTTCCATTGAAGGAATCATGTGTAAGTAGAAAGTCCAAGGAAGGAATTCCATACGCAAACAAAAAAGGGAAACGAGATTCGACACGTCGTCATAGACATACACAGCCACCTGCCACCTCAAATACCTGGACTTACAGACAACCTTTTGATGATCAGGCTTTATTCAGACAACTCAAGCAGCCTGCTACCCAATACGTACAGTCTTGTGTCCAAGAAGCGGATGCAAAGGACACGTCTGTACACGCACGACACAAAAAGCAGACAAAATCTGCCGAATCACCTCTTACGAATGAAGTAGATTCAGGTGAAGTGCCAAATGTTTGTGAAAAAGGCTCTTCGGCAGAGATGAAGATGTGTGGAATTGTGACAGTGGCAGATGACCCAGAAAGCCTTCGTATACAAGAATCACCTCAATGCGCAGTGGCCAACCGCAGTGAAGAGGTTAAAGGTTATCGACAATTCAACTTTAATGCAGCAGTGGCAGCAAATCTGGCTCGCAATGAGACGAGATCTCCGATTGCGAGTACGACAAGGCCCAATGAGGCGTTAGGACATGAACAACAAATGGCAGGCCATTGTAGCCACCTCGATGTTGTCCTTCAGAAGCTTGCTGCGACTTCTTCCAATAGGCCAAAGCGATATGTTGACAGAATGAGAAGTTCACCAAAAGGCCATGCCCTTGGAAGTCACATGACATGTGTAAACACCTGTCAAAAAGCTCCAACGGAAGATGAAGTCGACCTGAGCTGTAAAAACCCCTTTCACAATGTACATCAATACAACTTAGCCTCAGGAATTCAAAATTCTGAAGAAAGGCATTTGGGTAGAATGCATGGAAAAGATTGTCATGCAATTCCTCAATCACAAGACGTTATCTGCTCAGAAGGTAAAGTGAAGGATGGCAAATTCGACCCTGAGTTGGTGTTAAAACACACAACCAATCCCAAGTCAGAGGGATTAACTCATAACAAAAAGAAAAGGAAGCCAGAACGTACACCTGATCAGAAAAGTGCGACAAAACCCTCCTCTCGAGAAACGACAAACCTTACGAAAGAGCTCGAGACCTCGAACCAGGAGGAATCTTGGCCAATGCTCCAGCCTGTCCCAAACATCTGGATCGCAGACTCGGACAAAACTTCAAAATTTCCGACCACATCACAGCCACCGGAAATGTGCTGCATACCGAAGGAAAGTCTCGCGGCCTCGCTATCAACTCAGCAGTGCCCTTCAAAAAGATCCACTGGGCTAGATGAAGCTGCAACGCATCCCCCAATGTCTGTGACAATGGACTATGTGCCTTATCGTGCTGTTATACTATATAGCAAGGTAGTTCCGGTGATACGTCCACAACCTCAACTGGCAGAATGCGTTCCTTAATGATGATGGACAACCAAAGTTCCTACCATAGAACCAAAGTGATGGTGGAGACCACAATGTCAACGAGTTCTATTCCAGGGTAGAAAAGGCCTGTTACAGAAAAAAAAAAAAAAAATTTTTTTTTATATGTATATATATATATATATATATATATATATATATATATATATATATATATATATATATATATATATTTATATATATATATATTTATATATATATATATATATATATATACATATATATACATATAAAATATATATATATATATATATATATATATTATATATATATAATAGATATATATATATATATATATATATATATTATATATATAGTATATAGTATATATAATACATACATATATATATTTATATATATAGTATATATATATATATATATATTATATAGTGTTTGTGGATATGAGAATTGTGTTTCTTTTATTGTGTGGTAAATTGTTGTAAGAATATCACCCTCCTTCCTCCAGTTGTGTATAAAGGTCAAAGTGCGTCCCGTAATTAGGTCATAAACAATCACGTTTAGCCAATCATAGATTTCCTCCTTGTTGGTAGTTATTTCCCTATTCTGTGTATTAGGCTAAGGATTTGTCTTCCATTAATTAATACTCCATTGCACCGAATTCAGACAGAGGTAGATTCCCTGCACATTCCCCTTTCCTCAATTGCCAACTGCATTGAGCGGCTCGCTGAATTCTGCTGCAGCTGAGGGTTGTTGTTTTCGCTCCAAGACTTCATTAGCTCACGAGGTCGTCTCGGAGCCAAAGGTGGGAGGAGTCGGCCCAGCGCCGGGGACAAGGCGTGGTCTAGCCAACGCCCCCTCTAAGGGCAGGGTCGGTGAGCCCTCGCGACCAATCAGGGCCGAGGCGAGCTCACCGATGGGCTGAGTCCTAGCGGCCGGCGGCTGTGATCGCCGGGGGGCGATATAAAGTGCGTGCGCATGCGTCAGGACGGTGGTTAGTAGTTGGTTGTTGGTGGCTAAAAGAAGAGACAGCAAGCCTTTTGAGAGAGGGGTTGGTGGTTGGTGGCAAAAAGTACCGTTGCTGCTGAAGGAGGAAGGGTTGATGAAGAAAAGAGAGTGGCGTTTGAGGAGGACGAGTTGAGTGTGGCGTTAAGTGGCATTGAAGTGGAGTCTGAAGAGCCCGGAGTCCCAGCACGACGTGCCCATCCGCTCGCGGTGAACGAATACGCGCCGCTGCACACCAAGGCTTCCCGCCAAGAACGCGGAGTGGACTCCTGGAGCGGGACCCTCGACGCTCTGCAGTGGCCTGGGCCTTCCCATGCCTCCTTCCAGCCAATCCACTCTGCAATTCCCCACGTGAGTCTGTCTTTTGTTTTGTTCTGTCCTGGGTTAATTAAGACTGTAGGTAAGCTAGCATTGCACTGTGTCTCCTTGATTCCTTCTGTCTTTATTTTATTATCTTTCCTTCTCCTTGGTTTCTTTTGGTTGTAAATAGCAAATAAATCATATTCGTATTTCAAACCCTTTTTGTCTTATTCTTCGTCACATCCGTGTCGCTCTTTGTCTTTTCCAAATTAATATGTGTGGCACGATTTGGCCAACGTTCAGAATCGGTCTAGTCATTGTTAACAGTTTCAGGCCGCGGCTGCCACCGCCGCTCGGCAAATCAACACCTTATCCGCGGTCCGTAACAATATATAATATACATACATATATATATATATATATATATATATTATATATTATATATAATATATATATATATATATATATATATATATATATATATATATATATATATATATGATTATATATATATATATAGAAAAAGGCCTGTTACATATATATATATATATATAGTATATATATATATATATATATATATATATATATATTGTTCGTTACGGTTCGCGGTTAAGGATGTTGTTTGCCGAGCGAAGGCACCGCGACCTAACAGTTTTTCCCCGACTAACCCGATTCACCCAGACGTTGGCCGGTATCGCGCACACAGCTATTCGATATGGAAACCTCTAAAGCGATCCGAGAATGTAAAGAGGAAGAAGAAGAAGACGGTACGGAGGAATAACAGGTTTTATTATTACACACACAAGCAAAAAGGAGCAGTCACGGTTATGTACAGGGACATGAAAGGAGCAGGCACACAGTGAAATCTTAGCTTACCTATACAAGCTTAATTAATAAACCCAGGACAACGTTGAAGACAGACGGACGATCACACTTACACGGCGAATATGGCAGGAATGAATGGCTTGGAGATGGGTGGCTTTGTTAGAGGCAAGGAAGGTCTCAGCGGAGTACTGGGCGACGGTCGGGCCAGAAGGCACCGCCGTCAAGAAGCCGAGCTTTGGTCCTAAACTGCAGCGGGAGCGAAGTTCCTTTCTCTGTACTGCTGCCTCGTGCCGCTCCTTGCGTTGCTCCGGTCCGCTTTTCCTGCAGCGCGGCACGTTTCACGGCGGCTCGGTCACACTGCTCGTCTCCAGCGCATCTCCTGGACCCATCTCCGTCAAAGCTCATCTCGTATCTCAGCTCATCTCGTATCTCTTGGGAAGCGTCCCGCGGCGGGTTATATAGGCCCCGCCCTTCACCTTTTCGAACCTTCCCCAAAGTTCTCTCTCGCCCTCTCAAGCCAAACCCCTTGTTCTGGGTTGGATGAGCGGGGCCGTCTTACTCCTCCCCTCTATGACGAGGTGGAGACCCGCCTTTCTTCCTCAACCCTGCCTCGTGGTCAATGGCGGCAATTGGAGGGGATGTAATTGCCAATTTGATGGCTTGGCCATGTTCAAGTCCCGGGAAAATGGAGTGTTTTTGGGAATGGGAATGAAGGGAATCTATCTCTCACTTGGGTACAATGGAGTGTCATGTAAATGGAAGACAAGGCCTTACCCTAAAACACATAATAAGGATATAAACTACTGAACAAGGGTATTATAGTGTCCTTCAATGTGGTGTTTCATGGAATTAACTACCGGGACGCCCTTTTTTACCTTTACACAAACTCTGGAGGCAGGAGGCGCAGAATAGACAATAATAATAATAAACCACACAATAAAAGAAATACCATCCTCATATCCGCAACAATATATATATATATATATATATCTTATATATATATATATAATTATATTTTATATATTTATATATATATATATATTGTTACGGACACGGCTAGGATGTTGTTTGCCGAGCGGATGGCGCCGCGCCCAAACAGTTACCCCGACTAACCCAGATTCCTGAACGTTGGCCAAAATCGCGCCACAGATATTCAATGGGGAAAAGACTAAAGCGAAGGATGTGAAGAAGAAGAAGACAGAAGTAGGGAATACGGATATAATTTATTTGCTATTTACAACCAAAAGTAACCAAGGAGAAGGAAGGATAATAAAATAATTTACAGAAGAAATCAGAGACACAGTGAAAATCGCCTAGCTTATCTAAACAGGCTTAATTAATACCCAGGGGACAAGACAAACAGAACAAACTCACGTACACGAATGAGGAAATTGCAGGCAGGAATGACAGGAGGGTGGGTGGCTGGAGGGGGAGGAAGGCACGGAGCTGGCTGGAGCTTGATCCCGCACGGGACGTTGGGCTGGACCTCGACGGCCGCCGATGCCACCGAATCCTGTCGTGTGCGCGCTGTAATGGGTCGGAGCTGCTTGGTGGAGCCAACGCTGCTGGTGGGGGGGTCTGGCGTGACGGGTTCTCTCTCCCTCTTCTCACAAACTCCAGGACTCTTTCTCTCTTTGCTTCGCTTCGCCCCTTCTCTCCTCCCTCTTTCTTAGTCCAACCCAGTCCAACAACTTCCTCTCTTGCTTGGTCCAACTCTTAGTCCCACTCAGTCCAACTCTTAGTCCAACAACTTCCTCTCTTGCTTGGTCCAACTCTTAGTCCCACTCAGTCCAACTCTTAGTCCAACAACTTCCTCTCTTGCTTGGTCCAACTCTTAGTCCCACCTCAGTCCAACTCTTAGTCCAACAACTTCCTCTCTTGCTTGGTCCAACTCTTAGTCCCCACTCAGTCCAACTCTTAGTCCAACAACAACTTCCAGGCTTTCGCACACGTTCTATATAGCGCCTCAGGCGATCAAGCCGCTGGCGTCCCAGCACACGCCCATCGGTGAGCTCGCCTCGGCCCTGATTGGTCAGCATGGCCTCTCTGGCTCCGCCCTTGATGACGATGGGCGGGCACGCCCAGGAGTCGGCAGCGCCTCCTCCCCTTCTTCTCCTGCCGACCTCGTGGCGAATGGAGTCGCGGAGGGAACAGTTGGCAATTGTTGGAAGGGGAATGTGGAATGAAAGGGGATCTACTCTTATTTCACTTGGTGCAATGGAGTATTTAAATTAATGGAAGACAAATCCTTAGCCTAATACACATAATAAGGATATAACTACTGAACAGGGATATATGGTGGTCCTTCGTTGTATGCTTTATGGAATTTAACTACGGGAACGCCCTTTGACCTTTATACACAGACTGGAGGCAGGAGGGTCCAGAAACTACAGCAATAAAAAACAGACAATGAAAAAACACAATCCTCATATCCACAACAATATATATATATATATACTATAAATATATATATAATATATTAATATATATATTATATAGATCTATATATATATTTATATAGATATATACTATATATATATATATATATATATATAATATATATTTATATATATATATATATACTAGTATATATATATATATATATATATATATATATATATATTATATATACATACATACATACATACATACATACACAGTTATCAGTATCATGTGATGTAATAATTGATAATTGCTTTCAATTTGTATCATGAATGTTCTTTGCACAATGTGTCCACTACTGACATTTCAATAGCTTTGTTGCAATTATCTGACTATACGCTTGCACTGTATTTGGATTTGTCATTTCAATGAATAGTTTTGCCTCAACACTCTGGACACTGAAAGATTGTGCTGGAGTATAATCGGTAATATTCGTCAAGGAAGAGAATCCTTTGGAAGATACGTCAACTTTCTCAGGTGAACTGCACTAGATGTTGCCTCCAAAAGGCTTTGGTACCAAAGTGCATTGGGTTGACATGGTGGACTAGAGGTACGCACACTTGCCTCTGATCCGTCCAGTTTGTGATCGAATCTGGACCAAGCTACAACCTGTCATCCTGATATCTCGCAAGCAAGTCGAGACTTCAATGTGTGTGCCATCCCTCAGGTGGACATTAGGCCATCCCTCCATCCGCTAGCATTAGCTGATGGACTTCTACAAGTTCTTGCTTGCAATCGGAAGTGTTTTGGTAAGGGGTCTTGAGCCTGCCGAAAGCATCCATAGTCGAGGTAGATCTTTGCTCGATCTCAACTGGAGTTGTTTTAATTTTATTCCTTAAGGCCATCCACATGCATAATATTATGTAAAGGGTGCTTCCCTAAAGAATACCTTTTTTTCCAGACCGGATGCACACCTCAGACTTTAATAATTTTTAATCGATTTTCCACCAGCGGCTTTCACAAGATTCAAATGCGTTCGAAACGACCTCAACAAATTGCAAAAGAGGTCAATATCACCTTTCATTCCTTCCAAGATATCGTTGATTGTATCCATTAAACGGTCACGGGAACACTGTTCGCTCTCCGAAAAATTCAACAAGCGGTCTTCAACTCGCTCTTTCATAATGGCTCCAAGGTTCTCCACTGGATTGTGGTCTGGCGAATTTCCAGGCCATTGCCCAAAGCCAACGCTGTGAAAATAATGCAAAACAAATCCAACGCTGTGCAGCCTCAACGGGCCTGAGAGTGTCTGCAAAAAGCTTGCGTGCAATTCCAAATGCGACGCCGGCAATCCTTTGAGCGACGAGTTTTTCGGTCATATCTTTAAAAAATGAGAAAAAAAAGAAAAAAAATTGAGATTTTTTTTGGAGACTTTTCATGTCGCAGCGCACGCGTTGATGAGACTTGCTACAATTAATTATAATCGCTTGTACGTTCACATTGCGGTATGTGTGAGCACGCGATTCGTTTCGGGAAAAAAAGACATTCTTTAGGGAAACACCCTTTACACAAATCTGGTACAAATGTTAACATCCTAACACACTAACACATTCTCCCCTCGTGTCTCCTCCAAACCTCCCTTCCCTGGTCTACCCTTCTCATCCAATGATTACCTTACCTGACCGTCCATCACCTTTCCTCATCCTCTCTTTCCATTTTGATACTCGGTTTAACCTCCTCATTCAGTCTGCACACATCGACATATGTAGACGGCTCCATTCTTTTTGTTTATCTGCCAATTTGGCTGCTAACGAGCACTTTCTTGAAATGATGACGTGGCTGATAACGCAGAGTAGTGAGTGATGTCAGGATATTATTTGCTCTGTTGTACTTGATTTTTGATTGCAGCTGATGTATGATTGTAAAGTGTAAGTGGTACCTGTTTGAAATAATCTTCCAATTGCCTGAATGGTTGCTTGAGATGGTCCATGATCACCTTATTGCATGCAGTATATACAGTATTTTTAAATAAAATATTTAGACCAACGCAGTATTTTTCACATTGGATGATTTCTCAGACATCAAGGCAATTTAAACTGGAAGCCACAGACAATGAACCTCTTGTGTTTATTGAAATCCAAGTCCTGATCAAGTCTTCGAAAATGGCTGTGGTAGATACTGTCAGATCTATGCACTTGAAATCAGAGCTCAAATTACCATGATTATCAGTACGTTTGATTTCTCACAGAATCTTAGAAAGAAACATTTTCACTGATGGGCTTCCAGGTAGGTGAGGCATTTAAAAAGTTGTTTTAACGAGACACAGCAGTCCAAGTGAGGCATCTGTTAGGCCCCTGTGAAGCCTGCGGCTGGTGACCCCCTCCCCTGCCCCTCTCATCATAACACAAAAGGGGCCCCCACATCAGCTTTCAATTTTTTTCAAAGCATGCTGAAAGTCCAGTCCCGAGTGCGGAAAGTGGTATTTCAAACACTGACACGAGTGCGAAAAGTGGTTTTGCAACAGTAGTGCATTTGTGGAAAGTGGTTTTCAACGCCAGCACAAGTGTGGAAAGTGCTTTTGCAACACCAACACAAGTGGGAAAGTGGTTTTCAACACTAACACAAGTGTGAAAAGTGATTGTTCAATTTGAAGGTTAGTGCGAAAAGTAATTATTCAACACTGCCCCGAGTGCGGAATGTGGTTTCGACACTGACACGAGTGCGAAAATTGGTGTTGCAACACGAGTGCATGTGGGGAAAGTGGTTTTGCAACACTAATACGTGTGTGGAAAGTGGTTTTGCAACACCGTACGGCGTACGTGTGTGGAAAGTGGTCTTGCAACACAAGTGCGTGTGTGGAAAGTGGTTTTGCAACATTAGTACATGTGTGGAAAGTGGTTTTGCAACACCAGTGCATGTGTGGAAAGTGGTTTTCAACGCCAGCACAAGTGCGGAAAGTGGTTTTTCAACACAAACACAAGTGCGGAACATGGTTTTTCAACACTGGCACAAGTGAGACATTGCTTTTTGACAATAACGCGATTGCGAAAAGTTATTTTTTCAACATTAACACAAGTGTGAAAAGTGTTTTTCAACAGAAGCACGAGTGCAGAAAGTGGTTTTGCAACACTCGGGCATGTGTGGAAAGTGGTTTTCAACACAAACACAAGTGCGGAACATGGTTTTTCAGCACTCGCACAAGTGAGACAAGTGCTTTTCGATACTAACACGAGTGCGAAAAGTTGTTTTTTCAACATTAACACAAGTGTGAAAAGTGGTTTTCAACACTAGCCCGAGTGCGGAAAGTGGGTTTCAACACTAACAGGAGCACGAAAGGTGGTTTTTCCACAACTACACAATTGCGCAAGATGGTTTTGCATCACTATCACAAGTGTGGAAAGTGCTTTTGCAACACTAACACAAGTGGGGAAAGTGGTTTTACAACACTAACACAAGTGGGGAAAGTGGTTTTACAACACTAACACAAGTGCGAAAAGTGGTTTTCATCGCTAGCACGAGTGCAAAAGGTGGTTTTGCCACAATTACACAAGTGCACAAAATGGTTTTGCATCACTATCACAAGTGTGGAAAGTGGTTTTGCGTCACCAGTAAGTGTGTGGAAAGTGGTTTTGCAACACAAGTACATGTGTGGAAAGTGGTTTTGCAACACTAGTACATGTGTGGAAAGTGGTTTTGCAACACCAGTACGTGTGGTGAAAGTGGTTTTACAACACCAGCCCATGTGTGGAAAGTGGTTGTGCAACTCCAGTACGTGTGTGGAAAGTGGTTTTGCAACACCAGTACGTGTGTGGAAAGGGGTTTTGCAACACGAGTACATGTGTGGAAAGTGGTTTTGCAAAACTAGTACGTGTGTGGAAAATGGATTTGCAACACTCGTACGTGTGTAGGGGAGTGTGAAAAGTGTTTTTCAACACGAGCACGAGTGCGGAAAGTGGTTTTCAACACTAACAGGAGCGCGAAAAGTGGTTTTGCCACAATTACACAAGTGCGCAAAATTGTTTTGCATCACCATCACAAGTGTGGAAAGTGGTTTTGCGTCACCAGTACGTGTGGGGAAAGTGGTTTTGGAACACTAGTACACGTGTGGAAAGTGGTTTTCATCGCTAGCACAAGTGCAAAAGGTGGTTTTGCCACAATTACACAAGTGCGCAAAATGGTTTTGCATCACTATCACAAGTGTGGAAAGTGGTTTTGCGTCACCAGTACGTGTGTGGAAAGTGGTTTAGCAACACCAGTACATGTGTGGAAAGTGGTTTTGCAACATTAGTACGTGTGGGGAAAGTGGTTTTGCAACACCAGCACATGTGTGGAAAGTGGTTTTGCAACACCAGTAGGTGTGTGTAAAGTGGTTTTTCAACACTAGTACGTGTGTGGAAAGTGGTTTTGCAACACTAGTGCATCTGTGGAAAGTGGTTTTCAAAACCAGCACAAGTGCGGCAAGTGGTTTTTCAACACAAACACAAGTGCGGCACATGGTTTTTCAACACTGGCACAAGTGAGACAAGTGCTTTTCGACACGAACACGAGTGCGAAAAGTTGTTTTTTCAACATTAACCCAAGTGTGAAAAGTGTTTTTCAACGCTAGCACGGGTGTGAAAAGTGTTTTGTCAACACGAAGTGTAGTGTGACAAGTGGTTTTCAACACTAGCACAAGTGCGAAAAGTGATATTCAACATTGTCCCGAGTGCGTAAAGTGGTATTTCAAACACTGACATGAGTGCGAAAAGTGGTTATGCAACACTAGTGCATGTGTGGAAAGTCGTTTTGCATCACTAGTGCATGTGTGGAAAGTGCTTTTGCAACGCAAACACAAGTGGGAAAGTGGTTTTCAACACCAACACAAGTGTGAAAAGTGATTGTTCAACTTGAAGGGGAGTGCGAAAAGTGATTATTCAACACTGCCCCGAGTGCGGAATGTGGTTTCAACACTGACACGAGTGCGAAAAGTGGTTTTGCAACACCAGTACGTGTGTGGAAAGTGGTTTTGCATCACCAGTACGTGTGTGGAAAGTGGTTTTGCAACACCAGTACGTGTGTGGAAAGTCGTTTTGCAACACTCGTACGTGTGTGGAAAGTGGTTTTTGCAAAACTAGTCCGTGTGTGGAAAGTGGTTTTTCAACACAAACACAAGTGCGGAACATAGTTTATCAACACTGGCACAAGTGAGACAAGTGTTTTTTGACAATAACACAAGTGGGGAAAGTGGTTTTACAACAGTAACATAAGTGCGAAAAGTGGTTTTCAACGCCAGCACGAGTGTGGAAAGTGGTTTTGCAACACTCGGGCATGTGTGGAAAGTCGTTTTCAACACAAACACCAGTGCGGAACATGGTTTTTCAGCACTGGCACAAGTGAGACAAGTGCTTTTCGACACTAACACGAGTGCGAAAGGTGGTTTTGCAACACTAGTACGTGTGTGGAAAGTGGTCTTGCATCACCAGCACGTGTGTGGAAAGTGGTTTTGCAACACTAGTACGTGTGTGGAAAGTGGTTTTGCAACACTAGTACTTGTGGGGATAGTGGTTTTGGAACACTAGTACACATGTGGAAAGTGGTTTTGTGTGGAAAGTGGTTTTGCAACACTCGTACGTGTGTGGAAAGTGGTTTTGCAACACTAGTACGTGTGTGGAAAGTGGTTTTGCAACACTCGTACGTGTGTGGAAAGTGGTTTTGCAACACTAGTACGTGTGGGGATAGTTGTTTTGGAACACTAGTACACATGTGGAAAGTGGTTTTGCAACTTTTTGTTGCAAAAAGTTGTGAGTGCGGTTGTGAAAAGTTGTGAAAAGTGACTAGTACGTGTGTGGGAAGTGGTTTTGCAACACTAGTACATGTGTGGAAAGTGGTTTTGCAACACTAGTATGTGTGTGGAAAGTGGTTTTGCAAAACTAGTACGTGTGTGGAAAATGGATTTGCAACACTAGTACGTGTGTGGAAAGTGGTTTTCAACGCCAGCGCGAGTGTGGAAAGTGCTTTTGCAACACCAACACAAGTGGGAAAGTGGTTTTCAACACTAACACAAGTGTGAAAAGTGATTGTTCAACTTGAAGGGGAGTGTGAAAAGTGTTTTTCAACACGAGCACGAGTGCGGAAAGTGGTTTTCAACACTAACAGGAGCGCGAAAATTGGTTTTGCCACAATTACACAAGTGCGCAAAATTGTTTTGCATCACCATCACAAGTGTGGAAAGTGGTTTTGCGTCACCAGTACGTGTGGGGAAAGTGGTTTTGGAACACTAGTACACGTGTGGAAAGTGGTTTTCATCGCTAGCACAAGTGCAAAAGGTGGTTTTTGCCACAATTACACAAGTGTGCAAAATGGTTTTGCATCACTATCACAAGTGTGGAAAGTGGTTTTGCGTCACCAGTACGTGTGTGGAAAGTGGTTTAGCAACACCAGTACATGTGTGGAAAGTGGTTTTGCAACACTAGTACGTGTGGGGAAAGTGGTTTTGCAACACCAGCACATGTGTGGAAAGTGGTTTTGCAACACCAGTAGGTGTGTGGAAAGTGGTTTTCCAACACTAGTACGTGTGTGGAAAGTGGTTTTGCAACACTAGTGCATCTGTGGAAAGTGGTTTTCAAAACCAGCACAAGTGCGGCAAGTGGTTTTTCAACACAAACACAAGTGCGGCACATGGTTTTTCAACACTGGCACAAGTGAGACAAGTGCTTTTCGACACGAACACGAGTGCGAAAAGTTGTTTTTTCAACATTAACCCAAGTGAGAAAAGTGTTTTTCAACGCTAGCACGGGTGTGAAAAGTGTTTTTTCAACACGAAGTGTAGTGTGACAAGTGGTTTTCAACGCCAGCACAAGTGCGAAAAGTGATATTCAACATTGTCCCGAGTGCATAAAGTGGTATTTCAAACACTGACACGAGTGCGAAAAGTGGTTATGCAACACTAGTGCATGTGTGGGAAGTGCTTTTGCAACGCAAACACAAGTGGGAAAGTGGTTTTCAACACCAACACAAGTGTGAAAAGTGATTGTTCAACTTGAAGGGGAGTGCGAAAAGTGATTATTCAACACTGCCCCGAGTGCGGAATGTGGTTTCAACACTGACACGAGTGCGAAAAGTGGTTTTGCAACACCAGTACGTGTGTGGAAAGTGGTTTTGCATCACCAGTACGTGTGTGGAAAGTGGTTTTGCAACACCAGTACGTGTGGGGAAAGTGGTTTTGCAACACTAGTACGTGTGTGGGAAGTGGTTTTGCAACACGAGTGCATGTGTGTAAAATGGTTTTCAACGCCAGCACAAGTGCGGAAAGTGGGTTTTCAACACAAACACAAGTGCGGAACATGGTTTTTCAAAACGAAGAGGAGTGTGATAAGTGGTTTTCAACCCCAGCACAAGTGCGGCAAGTGGTTTTTCAACACAAACACAAGTGCGGAGCATGGTTTTTCAACACTGGCACAAGTGAGACAAGTGCTTTTTGACAATAACACAAGTGGGAAAAGTGGTTTTAAAACAATAACACAAGTGTGAAAAGTGGTTTTCAGCGCCAGCACGAGTGCGAAAAGTGGTTTTTAAACACGAAGGGGAGTGTGAAAAGGGGTTTTCAACAATAGCACAAGTGCGAAAAGTGATTGTTCAACACCAGTGCATGTGTGGAAAGTCCTTTTGCAACACTCGTGCATCTGTGGAAAGTGGTTTTCAACACCAGCACAAGTGAGACAAGTGCTTTTTGACAATAACACAAGTGGGGAAAGTGGTTTTACAACAGTAACACAAGTGTGAAAAGTGGTTTGCATCGCCAGCACGAGTGCGAAAAGTGGTTTTTCAACACGAAGGGGAGTGCGAAAAGGGGTTTTCAACAATAGCACAAGTGCGAAAAGTGATTGTTCAACACCAGTGCATGTGTGGAAAGTCGTTTTGCAACACTAGTGCATCTGTGGAAAGTGCTTTTCAACACCACCACAAGTGCGGCAAGTGGTTTTTCAACCCAAACACAAGGGCGGCACATGGTTTTTCAACACTGGCACAAGTGAGACAAGTGCTTTTCGACACGAACACGAGTGCGAAAAGTTGTTTTTTCAACATCAACACAAGTGTGAAAAGTGTTTTTCAACACTAGCATGAGTGCGAAAAGTTGTTTTTCAACACAAAGAGGAGTGTGAAGAGTCTTTTTCAACGCTAGCACAAGTGCGAAAAGTGATATTTAACATTGTCCCGAGTGCGTAAAGTGGTATTTCAAACATTGACACGAGTGCGAAAAGTGGTTATGCAACAATAGTGCATGTGTGGAAGTCGTTTTGCAACACTAGTGCATGTGTGGAAAGTGCGTTTGCAACGCAAACACAAGTGGGAAAGTGGTTTTCAACACCAACGCAAGTGTGAAAAGTGATTGTTCAACTTGAAGGGGAGTGCGAAAAGTGATTATTCAACACTGCCCCGAGTGCGGAATGTGGTTTCAACACTGACACGAGTGCGAAAGGTGGTTTTGCAACACTATCACAAGTGTGGAAAGTGGTTTTGCGTCACCAGTAAGTGTGTGGAAAGTGGTTTTGCAACACAAGTACATGTGTGGAAAGTGGTTTTGCAACACTAGTACATGTGTGGAAAGTGGTTTTGCAACACCAGTACGTGTGGTGAAAGTGGTTTTACAACACCAGCCCATGTGTGGAAAGTGGTTGTGCAACTCCAGTACGTGTGTGGGAAGTGGTTTTGCAACACCAGTACGTGTGTGGAATGTGGTTTTGCAACAATAGTCCGTGTGTGGAAAGTGGTTTTGCAACACTAGTCCGTGTGTGGAAAGTGGTTTTGCAACACTGGTACGTGTGTGCAAAGTGGTTTTGCAACACTAGTACGTGTGTGGAAAGTGGTATTGCAACACAAACACAAGTGCGGAACATAGTTTATCAACACTGGCACAAGTGAGACAAGTGTTTTTTGACAATAACACAAGTGGGGAGAGTGGTTTGACAACAGTAACACAAGTGCGAAAAGTGGTTTTCAACGCCAGCACGAGTGCGAAAAGTGGTTTTTCAACACGAAGAGGCGTGTGAAAAGTGTTTTTTAACAGAAGCACGAGTGCGGAAAGTGGTTTTGCAACACTCGGGCATGTGTGGAAAGTGGTTTTCAACACAAACACCAGTGCGGAACATGGTTTTTCAGCACTGGCACAAGTGAGACAAGTTGTTTTTCGACATTAACACAAGTGTGAAAAGTGCTTTTCAACAAGAGTAGGTGTGGGGAAAGTGGTTTTGCAACACTAGTACGTGTGTGGAAAGTGGTTTTGCAACACTCGTACGTGTGTGGAAAGTGGTTTTTCAACACAAACACAAGTGCGGAACATAGTTTATCAACACTGGCACAAGTAAGACAAGTGCTTTTTGACAATAATACAAGTGGGGAAGGTGCTTTTGCAACACCAACACAAGTGGGAAAGTGGTTTTCAACACTAACACAAGTGTGAAAAGTGATTGTTCAATTTGAAGGTTAGTGCGAAAAGTAATTATTCAACACTGCCCCGAGTGCGGAATGTGGTTTCGACACTGACACGAGTGCGAAAATTGGTGTTGCAACACGAGTGCATGTGGGGAAAGTGGTTTTGCAACACTAATACGTGTGTGGAAAGTGGTTTTGCAACACCGTACGTGTGTGGAAAGTGGTCTTGCAACACAAGTGCGTGTGTGGAAAGTGGTTTTGCAACATTAGTACATGTGTGGAAAGTGGTTTTGCAACACCAGTGCATGTGTGGAAAGTGGTTTTCAACGCCAGCACAAGTGCGGAAAGTGGTTTTTCAACACAAACACAAGTGCGGAACATGGTTTTTCAACACTGGCACAAGTGAGACATTGCTTTTTGACAATAACGCGATTGCGAAAAGTTATTTTTTCAACATTAACACAAGTGTGAAAAGTGTTTTTCAACAGAAGCACGAGTGCAGAAAGTGGTTTTGCAACACTCGGGCATGTGTGGAAAGTGGTTTTCAACACAAACACAAGTGCGGAACATGGTTTTTCAGCACTCGCACAAGTGAGACAAGTGCTTTTCGACACTAACACGAGTGCGAAAAGTTGTTTTTTCAACATTAACACAAGTGTGAAAAGTGGTTTTCAACACTAGCCCGAGTGCGGAAAGTGGGTTTCAACACTAACAGGAGCACGAAAGGTGGTTTTTCCACAACTACACAATTGCGCAAGATGGTTTTGCATCACTATCACAAGTGTGGAAAGTGCTTTTGCAACACTAACACAAGTGGGGAAAGTGGTTTTACAACACTAACACAAGTGGGGAAAGTGGTTTTACAACACTAACACAAGTGCGAAAAGTGGTTTTCATCGCTAGCACGAGTGCAAAAGGTGGTTTTGCCACAATTACACAAGTGCACAAAATGGTTTTGCATCACTATCACAAGTGTGGAAAGTGGTTTTGCGTCACCAGTAAGTGTGTGGAAAGTGGTTTTGCAACACAAGTACATGTGTGGAAAGTGGTTTTGCAACACTAGTACATGTGTGGAAAGTGGTTTTGCAACACCAGTACGTGTGGTGAAAGTGGTTTTACAACACCAGCCCATGTGTGGAAAGTGGTTGTGCAACTCCAGTACGTGTGTGGAAAGTGGTTTTGCAACACCAGTACGTGTGTGGAATGTGGTTTTGCAACAATAGTCCGTGTGTGGAAAGTGGTTTTGCAACACTAGTCCGTGTGTGGAAAGTGGTTTTGCAACACTAGTACGTGTGTGCAAAGTGGTTTTGCAACACTAGTACGTGTGTGGAAAGTGGTATTGCAACACAAACACAAGTGCGGAACATAGTTTATCAACACTGGCACAAGTGAGACAAGTGTTTTTTGACAATAACACAAGTGGGGAAAGTGGTTTGACAACAGTAACACAAGTGCGAAAAGTGGTTTTCAACGCCAGCACGAGTGCGAAAAGTGGTTTTTCAACACGAAGAGGCGTGTGAAAAGTGTTTTTTAACAGAAGCACGAGTGCGGAAAGTGGTTTTTCAACACTCGGGCATGTGTGGAAAGTGGTTTTCAACACAAACACCAGTACGGAACATGGTTTTTCAGCACTGGCACAAGTGAGACAAGTTGTTTTTCGACATTAACACAAGTGTGAAAAGTGCTTTTCAACAAGAGTAGGTGTGGGGAAAGTGGTTTTGCAACACTAGTACGTGTGTGGAAAGTGGTTTTGCAACACTCGTACGTGTGTGGAAAGTGGTTTTTCAACACAAACACAAGTGCGGAACATAGTTTATCAACACTGGCACAAGTAAGACAAGTGCTTTTTGACAATAACACAAGTGGGAAAAGTGGTTTTAAAACAATAACACAAGTGTGAAAAGTGGTTTTCAGCGCCAGCACGAGTGCGAAAAGTGGTTTTTAAACACGAAGGGGAGTGTGAAAAGGGGTTTTCAACAATAGCACAAGTGCGAAAAGTGATTGTTCAACACCAGTGCATGTGTGGAAAGTCCTTTTGCAACACTCGTGCATCTGTGGAAAGTGGTTTTCAACACCAGCACAAGTGAGACAAGTGCTTTTTGACAATAACACAAGTGGGGAAAGTGGTTTTACAACAGTAACACAAGTGTGAAAAGTGGTTTGCATCGCCAGCACGAGTGCGAAAAGTGGTTTTTCAACACGAAGGGGAGTGCGAAAAGGGGTTTTCAACAATAGCACAAGTGCGAAAAGTGATTGTTCAACACCAGTGCATGTGTGGAAAGTCGTTTTGCAACACTAGTGCATCTGTGGAAAGTGCTTTTCAACACCACCACAAGTGCGGCAAGTGGTTTTTCAACCCAAACACAAGGGCGGCACATGGTTTTTCAACACTGGCACAAGTGAGACAAGTGCTTTTCGACACGAACACGAGTGCGAAAAGTTGTTTTTTCAACATCAACACAAGTGTGAAAAGTGTTTTTCAACACTAGCATGAGTGCGAAAAGTTGTTTTTCAACACAAAGAGGAGTGTGAAGAGTCTTTTTCAACGCTAGCACAAGTGCGAAAAGTGATATTTAACATTGTCCCGAGTGCGTAAAGTGGTATTTCAAACATTGACACGAGTGCGAAAAGTGGTTATGCAACAATAGTGCATGTGTGGAAGTCGTTTTGCAACACTAGTGCATGTGTGGAAAGTGCGTTTGCAACGCAAACACAAGTGGGAAAGTGGTTTTCAACACCAACGCAAGTGTGAAAAGTGATTGTTCAACTTGAAGGGGAGTGCGAAAAGTGATTATTCAACACTGCCCCGAGTGCGGAATGTGGTTTCAACACTGACACGAGTGCGAAAGGTGGTTTTGCAACACTATCACAAGTGTGGAAAGTGGTTTTGCGTCACCAGTAAGTGTGTGGAAAGTGGTTTTGCAACACAAGTACATGTGTGGAAAGTGGTTTTGCAACACTAGTACATGTGTGGAAAGTGGTTTTGCAACACCAGTACGTGTGGTGAAAGTGGTTTTACAACACCAGCCCATGTGTGGAAAGTGGTTGTGCAACTCCAGTACGTGTGTGGGAAGTGGTTTTGCAACACCAGTACGTGTGTGGAATGTGGTTTTGCAACAATAGTCCGTGTGTGGAAAGTGGTTTTGCAACACTAGTCCGTGTGTGGAAAGTGGTTTTGCAACACTGGTACGTGTGTGCAAAGTGGTTTTGCAACACTAGTACGTGTGTGGAAAGTGGTATTGCAACACAAACACAAGTGCGGAACATAGTTTATCAACACTGGCACAAGTGAGACAAGTGTTTTTTGACAATAACACAAGTGGGGAGAGTGGTTTGACAACAGTAACACAAGTGCGAAAAGTGGTTTTCAACGCCAGCACGAGTGCGAAAAGTGGTTTTTCAACACGAAGAGGCGTGTGAAAAGTGTTTTTTAACAGAAGCACGAGTGCGGAAAGTGGTTTTGCAACACTCGGGCATGTGTGGAAAGTGGTTTTCAACACAAACACCAGTGCGGAACATGGTTTTTCAGCACTGGCACAAGTGAGACAAGTTGTTTTTCGACATTAACACAAGTGTGAAAAGTGCTTTTCAACAAGAGTAGGTGTGGGGAAAGTGGTTTTGCAACACTAGTACGTGTGTGGAAAGTGGTTTTGCAACACTCGTACGTGTGTGGAAAGTGGTTTTTCAACACAAACACAAGTGCGGAACATAGTTTATCAACACTGGCACAAGTAAGACAAGTGCTTTTTGACAATAATACAAGTGGGGAAGGTGCTTTTGCAACACCAACACAAGTGGGAAAGTGGTTTTCAACACTAACACAAGTGTGAAAAGTGATTGTTCAATTTGAAGGTTAGTGCGAAAAGTAATTATTCAACACTGCCCCGAGTGCGGAATGTGGTTTCGACACTGACACGAGTGCGAAAATTGGTGTTGCAACACGAGTGCATGTGGGGAAAGTGGTTTTGCAACACTAATACGTGTGTGGAAAGTGGTTTTGCAACACCGTACGTGTGTGGAAAGTGGTCTTGCAACACAAGTGCGTGTGTGGAAAGTGGTTTTGCAACATTAGTACATGTGTGGAAAGTGGTTTTGCAACACCAGTGCATGTGTGGAAAGTGGTTTTCAACGCCAGCACAAGTGCGGAAAGTGGTTTTTCAACACAAACACAAGTGCGGAACATGGTTTTTCAACACTGGCACAAGTGAGACATTGCTTTTTGACAATAACGCGATTGCGAAAAGTTATTTTTTCAACATTAACACAAGTGTGAAAAGTGTTTTTCAACAGAAGCACGAGTGCAGAAAGTGGTTTTGCAACACTCGGGCATGTGTGGAAAGTGGTTTTCAACACAAACACAAGTGCGGAACATGGTTTTTCAGCACTCGCACAAGTGAGACAAGTGCTTTTCGACACTAACACGAGTGCGAAAAGTTGTTTTTTCAACATTAACACAAGTGTGAAAAGTGGTTTTCAACACTAGCCCGAGTGCGGAAAGTGGGTTTCAACACTAACAGGAGCACGAAAGGTGGTTTTTCCACAACTACACAATTGCGCAAGATGGTTTTGCATCACTATCACAAGTGTGGAAAGTGCTTTTGCAACACTAACACAAGTGGGGAAAGTGGTTTTACAACACTAACACAAGTGGGGAAAGTGGTTTTACAACACTAACACAAGTGCGAAAAGTGGTTTTCATCGCTAGCACGAGTGCAAAAGGTGGTTTTGCCACAATTACACAAGTGCACAAAATGGTTTTGCATCACTATCACAAGTGTGGAAAGTGGTTTTGCGTCACCAGTAAGTGTGTGGAAAGTGGTTTTGCAACACAAGTACATGTGTGGAAAGTGGTTTTGCAACACTAGTACATGTGTGGAAAGTGGTTTTGCAACACCAGTACGTGTGGTGAAAGTGGTTTTACAACACCAGCCCATGTGTGGAAAGTGGTTGTGCAACTCCAGTACGTGTGTGGAAAGTGGTTTTGCAACACCAGTACGTGTGTGGAATGTGGTTTTGCAACAATAGTCCGTGTGTGGAAAGTGGTTTTGCAACACTAGTCCGTGTGTGGAAAGTGGTTTTGCAACACTAGTACGTGTGTGCAAAGTGGTTTTGCAACACTAGTACGTGTGTGGAAAGTGGTATTGCAACACAAACACAAGTGCGGAACATAGTTTATCAACACTGGCACAAGTGAGACAAGTGTTTTTTGACAATAACACAAGTGGGGAAAGTGGTTTGACAACAGTAACACAAGTGCGAAAAGTGGTTTTCAACGCCAGCACGAGTGCGAAAAGTGGTTTTTCAACACGAAGAGGCGTGTGAAAAGTGTTTTTTAACAGAAGCACGAGTGCGGAAAGTGGTTTTTCAACACTCGGGCATGTGTGGAAAGTGGTTTTCAACACAAACACCAGTGCGGAACATGGTTTTTCAGCACTGGCACAAGTGAGACAAGTTGTTTTTCGACATTAACACAAGTGTGAAAAGTGCTTTTCAACAAGAGTAGGTGTGGGGAAAGTGGTTTTGCAACACTAGTACGTGTGTGGAAAGTGGTTTTGCAACACTCGTACGTGTGTGGAAAGTGGTTTTTCAACACAAACACAAGTGCGGAACATAGTTTATCAACACTGGCACAAGTAAGACAAGTGCTTTTTGACAATAATACAAGTGGGGAAGGTGGTTTTACAACAGTAACACAAGTGCGAAAAGTGGTTTTCAACGCCAGCACGAGTGCGAAAAGTGGTATTTCAAAGACTGACACGAGTGTGAGAAGTTGGTTTTCAACACGAGTGCATGTGTGGAAAGTGGTTTTCAACGCCAGCGCAAGTGTAGAAAGTGCTTTTGCAACACCAACACAAGTGGGAAAGTGGTTTTCAACATGAACACAAGTGTGAAAAATGATTGTTCAACTTGAAGGGGAGTGTGAAAAGTGTTTTTCAACACCAGCACGAGTGCGGAAAGTGGTTTTCAACACGAACAGGAGTGCGAAAAGTGGTTTTGCCACAATTACACAAGTGCGCAAAATTGTTTTGCATCAGTATCACAAGTGTGAAAAGTGGTTTTGCATCACCAGTAAGTGTGTGGAAAGTGGTTTTGCAACACAAGTACGTGTGTGGAAAGTGGTTTTGCAACACTAGTACATGTGTGGAAAGTGGTTTTGCAACACCAGTACGTGTGGGGAAAGTGGTTTTGCAACACCACCACATGTGTGGAAAGTGGTTTTGCAACACCAGTACGTGTGTGGAAAGTGTTTTTCCAACACGAGTACGTGTGCGGAATGTGGTTTTGCAACAATAGTCCGTGTGTGGAAAGTGGTTTTGCAACACGAGTCCGTGTGAGGAAAGTGGTTTTGCAAAACTAGTACGTGTGTGCAAAGTGGTTTTGCAACACTAGTACGTGTGTGGAAAGTGGTTTTGCAACACTAGTACTTGTGTGGAAAGTGGTTTTGCAACACTAGAACGTGTGTGTAAAGTGGTTTTGCAACACCAGTGCATGTGTGTAAAGTGGTTTTCAACGCCAGCACAAGTGTGGAAAGTGGGTTTTCAACACAAACACAAGTGCGGAACATGGTTTTTCAACACGAAGAGGATATGATAAGTGGTTTCCAACGCCAGCACAAGTGCGGCAAGTGGTTTTTCAACACAAATACAAGTGCGGGACATGGTTTATCAACACTGGCACAAGTGAGACAAGTGCTTTTTGACAATAACACAAGTGGGGAAAGTGGTTTTACAACAGTAACACAAGTGTGAAAAGTGGTTTTCATCGCCAGCACGAGTGCGAAAAGTGGTTTTTCAACACGAAGGGGAGTGCAAAAAGTGGTTTTCAACAATAGCACAAGTGCGGCAAGTGATTGTTCAACACCAGTGCATGTGTGGAAAGTCGTTTTGCAACACTAGTGCATCTGTGGAAAGTGGTTTTCAACACCACCACAAGTGCGGCAAGTGGTTTTTCAACCCAAACACAAGGGCGGCACATGGTTTTTCAACACTGGCACAAGTGAGACAAGTGCTTTTCGACACGAACACGAGTGCGAAAAGTTGTTTTTTCAACATCACCACAAGTGTGAAAAGTGTTTTTCAACACTAGCATGAGTGCGAAAAGTTGTTTTTCAACACAAAGAGGAGTGTGAAGAGTGTTTTTCAACGCTAGCACAAGTGCGAAAAGTGATATTCAACATTGTCCCGAGTGCGTAAAGTGGTATTTCAAACATTGACACGAGTGCGAAAAGTGGTTATGCAACAATAGTGCATGTGTGGAAAGTCGTTTTGCAACACTAGTGAATGTGTGGAAAGTGCGTTTGCAACGCAAACACAAGTGGGAAAGTGGTTTTCAACACCAACGCAAGTGTGAAAAGTGATTGTTCAACTTGAAGGGGAGTGCGAAAAGTGATTATTCAACACTGCCCCGAGTGCGGAATGTGGTTTCAACACTGACACGAGTGCGAAAGGTGGTTTTGCAACACTAGTACGTGTGTGGAAAGTGGTCTTGCATCACCAGCACGTGTGTGGAAAGTGGTTTTGCAACACTAGTACGTGTGTGGAATGTGGTTTTGCAACACTAGTACTTGTGTGGAAAGTGGTTTTGCAACACTAGTACGTGTGGGGATAGTGGTTTTGGAACACTAGTACACATGTGGAAAGTGGTTTTGTGTGGAAAGTGGTTTTGCAACACTAGTACGTGTGTGGAAAGTGGTTTTGCAACACTAGTACGTGTGTGGAAAGTGGTTTTGCAACACTAGTACGTGTGGGGATAGTGGTTTTGGAACACTAGTACACATGTGGAAAGTGGTTTTGCAACTTTTTGTTGCAAAAAGTTGTGAGTGCGGTTGTGAAAAGTTGTGAAAAGTGACTAGTACGTGTGTGGGAAGTGGTTTTGCAACACGAGTACATGTGTGGAAAGTGGTTTTGCAAAACTAGTACGTGTGTGGAAAATGGATTTGCAACACTCGTACGTGTGTGGAAAGTGGTTTTCAACGTCAGCGCGAGTGTGGAGTGTGCTTTTGCAACACCAACACAAGTGGGAAAGTGGTTTTCAACACTAACACAAGTGTGAAAAGTGATTGTTCAACTTGAAGGGGAGTGTGAAAAGTGTTTTTCAACACGAGCACGAGTGCGGAAAGTGGTTTTCAACACTAACAGGAGCGCGAAAAGTGGTTTTGCCACAATTACACAAGTGTGCAAAATTGTTTTGCATCACCATCACAAGTGTGGAAAGTGGTTTTGCGTCACCAGTACGTGTGGGGAAAGTGGTTTTGGAACACTAGTACACGTGTGGAAAGTGGTTTTCATCGCTAGCACAAGTGCAAAAGGTGGTTTTGCCACAATTACACAAGTGCGCAAAATGGTTTTGCATCACTATCACAAGTGTGGAAAGTGGTTTTGCGTCACCAGTACGTGTGTGGAAAGTGGTTTAGCAACACCAGTACATGTGTGGAAAGTGGTTTTGCAACATTAGTACGTGTGGGGAAAGTGGTTTTGCAACACCAGCACATGTGTGGAAAGTGGTTTTGCAACATTAGTACGTGTGGGGAAAGTGGTTTTGCAACACCAGCACATGTGTGGAAAGTGGTTTTGCAACACCAGTAGGTGTGTGGAAAGTGGTTTTTCAACACTGGTACATGTGTGGAAAGTGGTTTTGCAACACTAGTGCATCTGTGGAAAGTGGTTTTCAAAACCAGCACAAGTGCGGCAAGTGGTTTTTCAACACTGGCTCAAGTGAGACAAGTGCTTTTCGACACGAACACGAGTGCGAAAAGTTGTTTTTTCAACATTAACCCAAGTGTGAAAAGTGTTTTTCAACGCTAGCACGGGTGTGAAAAGTGTTTTGTCAACACGAAGTGTAGTGTGACAAGTGGTTTTCAACACTAGCACAAGTGCGAAAAGTGATATTCAACATTGTCCCGAGTGCGTAAAGTGGTATTTCAAACACTGACATGAGTGCGAAAAGTGGTTATGCAACACTAGTGCATGTGTGGAAAGTCGTTTTGCATCACTAGTGCATGTGTGGAAAGTGCTTTTGCAACGCAAACACAAGTGGGAAAGTGGTTTTCAACACCAACACAAGTGTGAAAAGTGATTGTTCAACTTGAAGGGGAGTGCGAAAAGTGATTATTCAACACTGCCCCGAGTGCGGAATGTGGTTTCAACACTGACACGAGTGCGAAAAGTGGTTTTGCAACACCAGTACGTGTGTGGAAAGTGGTTTTGCATCACCAGTACGTGTGTGGAAAGTGGTTTTGCAACACCAGTACGTGTGTGGAAAGTGGTTTTGCAACACTCGTACGTGTGTGGAAAGTGGTTTTTGCAAAACTCGTCCGTGTGTGGAAAGTGGTTTTTCAACACAAACACAAGTGCGGAACATAGTTTATCAACACTGGCACAAGTGAGACAAGTGTTTTTTGACAATAACACAAGTGGGGAAAGTGGTTTTACAACAGTAACATAAGTGCGAAAAGTGGTTTTCAACGCCAGCACGAGTGTGGAAAGTGGTTTTGCAACACTCGGGCATGTGTGGAAAGTCGTTTTCAACACAAACACCAGTGAGGAACATGGTTTTTCAGCACTGGCACAAGTGAGACAAGTGCTTTTCGACACTAACACGAGTGCGAAAAGTTGTTTTTCGACATTAACACAAGTGTGAAAAGTGTTTTTCAACACTAGCACGAGTGCGAAAAGTTGTTTTTCAACACAAAGAGGAGTGTGAAGTGTTTTTCAACGCTAGCACGGGTGTGAAAAGTGTTTTTTCAACACGAAGTGGGGTGTGACAAGTGGTTTTCAACACGAGCACAAGTGCGAAAAGTGATATTCAACATTGTCCCGAGTGCGTAAAGTGGTATTTGAAACACTGACATGAGTGCGAAAAGTGGTTGTGCAACAATAGTGCATGTGTGGAAAGTCGTTTTGCAACACTAGTGCATGTGTGGAAAGTGCGTTTGCAACGCAAACACAAGTGGGTAAGTGGTTTTCAACACCAACACAAGTGTGAAAAGTGATTGTTCAACTTGAAGGGGAGTGCGAAAAGTGATTATTCAACACTGCCCCGAGTGCGGAATGTGGTTTCAACACTGACACGAGTGCGAAAGGTGGTTTTGCAACACTAGTACGTGTGTGGAAAGTGGTCTTGCATCACCAGCACGTGTGTGGAAAGTGGTTTTGCAACACTAGTACGTGTGTGGAAAGTGGTTTTGCAACACGAGTACTTGTGTGGAAAGTGGTTTTGCAACACTAGTACTTGTGGGGATAGTGGTTTTGGAACACTAGTACACATGTGGAAAGTGGTTTTGTGTGGAAAGTGGTTTTGCAACACTAGTACGTGTGTGGAAAGTGGTTTTGCAACACTAGTACGTGTGTGGAAAGTGGTTTTGCAACACTAGTACGTGTGGGGATAGTTGTTTTGGAACACTAGTACACATGTGGAAAGTGGTTTTGCAACTTTTTGTTGCAAAAAGTTGTGAGTGCGGTTGTGAAAAATTGTGAAAAGTGACTAGTACGTGTGTGGGAAGTGGTTTTGCAACACTAGTACATGTGTGGAAAGTGGTTTTGCAACACTAGTATGTGTGTGGAAAGTGGTTTTGCAAAACTAGTACGTGTGTGGAAAATGGATTTGCAACACTAGTACGTGTGTGGAAAGTGGTTTTCAACGCCAGCGCGAGTGAGGAAAGTGCTTTTGCAACACCAACACAAGTGGGAAAGTGGTTTTCAACACTAACACAAGTGTGAAAAGTGATTGTTCAACTTGAAGGGGAGTGTGAAAAGTGTTTTTCAACACGAGCACGAGTGCGGAAAGTTGTTTTCAACACTAACAGGAGCGCGAAAATTGGTTTTGCCACAATTACACAAGTGCGCAAAATTGTTTTGCATCACCATCACAAGTGTGGAAAGTGGTTTTGCGTCACCAGTACGTGTGGGGAAAGTGGTTTTGGAACACTAGTACACGTGTGGAAAGTGGTTTTCATCGCTAGCACAAGTGCAAAAGGTGGTTTTTGCCACAATTACACAAGTGCGCAAAATGGTTTTGCATCACTATCACAAGTGTGGAAAGTGGTTTTGCGTCACCAGTACGTGTGTGGAAAGTGGTTTAGCAACACTAGTACATGTGTGGAAAGTGGTTTTGCAACACTAGTACGTGTGGGGAAAGTGGTTTTGCAACACCAGCACATGTGTGGAAAGTGGTTTTGCAACACCAGTAGGTGTGTGGAAAGTGGTTTTCCAACACTAGTACGTGTGTGGAAAGTGGTTTTGCAACACTAGTGCATCTGTGGAAAGTGGTTTTCAAAACCAGCACAAGTGCGGCAAGTGGTTTTTCAACACAAACACAAGTGCGGCACATGGTTTTTCAACACTGGCACAAGTGAGACAAGTGCTTTTCGACACGAACACGAGTGCGAAAAGTTGTTTTTTCAACATTAACCCAAGTGAGAAAAGTGTTTTTCAACGCTAGCACGGGTGTGAAAAGTGTTTTTTCAACACGAAGTGTAGTGTGACAAGTGGTTTTCAACGCCAGCACAAGTGCGAAAAGTGATATTCAACATTGTCCCGAGTGCATAAAGTGGTATTTCAAACACTGACACGAGTGCGAAAAGTGGTTATGCAACACTAGTGCATGTGTGGGAAGTGCTTTTGCAACGCAAACACAAGTGGGAAAGTGGTTTTCAACACCAACACAAGTGTGAAAAGTGATTGTTCAACTTGAAGGGGAGTGCGAAAAGTGATTATTCAACACTGCCCCGAGTGCGGAATGTGGTTTCAACACTGACACGAGTGCGAAAAGTGGTTTTGCAACACCAGTACGTGTGTGGAAAGTGGTTTTGCATCACCAGTACGTGTGTGGAAAGTGGTTTTGCAACACCAGTACGTGTGGGGAAAGTGGTTTTGCAACACTAGTACGTGTGTGGGAAGTGGTTTTGCAACACGAGTGCATGTGTGTAAAATGGTTTTCAACGCCAGCACAAGTGCGGAAAGTGGGTTTTCAACACAAACACAAGTGCGGAACATGGTTTTTCAAAACGAAGAGGAGTGTGATAAGTGGTTTTCAACCCCAGCACAAGTGCGGCAAGTGGTTTTTCAACACAAACACAAGTGCGGAGCATGGTTTATCAACACTGGCACAAGTGAGACAAGTGCTTTTTGACAATAACACAAGTGGGAAAAGTGGTTTTAAAACAATAACACAAGTGTGAAAAGTGGTTTTCAGCGCCAGCACGAGTGCGAAAAGTGGTTTTTAAACACGAAGGGGAGTGTGAAAAGGGGTTTTCAACAATAGCACAAGTGCGAAAAGTGATTGTTCAACACCAGTGCATGTGTGGAAAGTCCTTTTGCAACACTCGTGCATCTGTGGAAAGTGGTTTTCAACACCAGCACAAGTGAGACAAGTGCTTTTTGACAATAACACAAGTGGGGAAAGTGGTTTTACAACAGTAACACAAGTGTGAAAAGTGGTTTGCATCGCCAGCACGAGTGCGAAAAGTGGTTTTTCAACACGAAGGGGAGTGCGAAAAGGGGTTTTCAACAATAGCACAAGTGCGAAAAGTGATTGTTCAACACCAGTGCATGTGTGGAAAGTCGTTTTGCAACACTAGTGCATCTGTGGAAAGTGGTTTTCAACACCACCACAAGTGCGGCAAGTGGTTTTTCAACCCAAACACAAGGGCGGCACATGGTTTTTCAACACTGGCACAAGTGAGACAAGTGCTTTTCGACACGAACACAAGTGTGAAAAGTGTTTTTCAACACTAGCATGAGTGCGAAAAGTTGTTTTTCAACACAAAGAGGAGTGTGAAGAGTGTTTTTCAACGCTAGCACAAGTGCGAAAAGTGATATTTAACATTGTCCCGAGTGCGTAAAGTGGTATTTCAAACATTGACACGAGTGCGAAAAGTGGTTATGCAACAATAGTGCATGTGTGGAAAGTGCGTTTGCAACGCAAACACAAGTGGGAAAGTGGTTTTCAACACCAACGCAAGTGTGAAAAGTGATTGTTCAACTTGAAGGGGAGTGCGAAAAGTGATTATTCAACACTGCCCCGAGTGCGGAATGTGGTTTCAACACTGACACGAGTGCGAAAGGTGGTTTTGCAACACTAGTACGTGTGTGGAAAGTGGTCTTGCATCACCAGCACGTGTGTGGAAAGTGGTTTTGCAACACTAGTACGTGTGTGGAATGTGGTTTTGCAACACTAGTACTTGTGTGGAAAGTGGTTTTGCAACACTAGTATGTGTGGGGATAGTGGTTTTGGAACACTAGTACACATGTGGAAAGTGGTTTTGTGTGGAAAGTGGTTTTGCAACACTAGTACGTGTGCGGAAAGTGGTTTTGCAACACTAGTACGTGTGTGGAAAGTGGTTTTGCAACACTGGTACGTGTGGGGATAGTGGTTTTGGAACACTAGTACACATGTGGAAAGTGGTTTTGCAACTTTTTGTTGCAAAAAGTTGTGAGTGCGGTTGTGAAAAGTTGTGAAAAGTGACTAGTACGTGTGTGGGAAGTGGTTTTGCAACACGAGTACATGTGTGGAAAGTGGTTTTGCAAAACTAGTACGTGTGTGGAAAATGGATTTGCAACACTCGTACGTGTGGGGGAAGTGGTTTTCAACTTCAGCGCGAGTGTGGAAAGTGCTTTTGCAACACCAACACAAGTGGGAAAGTGGTTTTCAACACTAACACAAGTGTGAAAAGTGATTGTTCAACTTGAAGGGGAGTGTGAAAAGTGTTTTTCAACACGAGCACGAGTGCGGAAAGTGGTTTTCAACACTAACAGGAGCGCGAAAAGTGGTTTTGCCACAATTACACAAGTGCGCAAAATTGTTTTGCATCACCATCACAAGTGTGGAAAGTGGTTTTGCGTCACCAGTACGTGTGGGGAAAGTGGTTTTGGAACACTAGTACACGTGTGGAAAGTGGTTTTGCAACACTAGTACGTGTGGGAAAAGTGGTTTTGCAACACCAGGACATGTGTGTAAAGTGGTTTTGCAACACCAGTAGGTGTGTGGAAAGTGGTTTTTCAACACTAGTACGTGTGTGGAAAGTGGTTTTGCAACACTAGTGCATCTGTGGAAAGTGGTTTTCAAAACCAGCACAAGTGCGGCAAGTGGTTTTTCAACACAAACACAAGTGCGGCACATGGTTTTTCAACACTGGCACAAGTGAGACAAGTGCTTTTCGACACGAACACGAGTGCGAAAAGTTGTTTTTTCAACATTAACCCAAGTGTGAAAAGTGTTTTTCGACGCTAGCACGGGTGTGAAAAGTGATATTCAACATTGTCCCGAGTGCGTAAAGTGGTATTTCAAACACTGACATGAGTGCGAAAAGTGGTTATGCAACACTAGTGCATGTGTGGAAAGTCGTTTTGCATCACTAGTGCATGTGTGGAAAGTGCTTTTGCAACGCAAACACAAGTGGGAAAGTGGTTTTCAACACCAACACAAGTGTGAAAAGTGATTGTTCAACTTGAAGGGGAGTGCGAAAAGTGATTATTCAACACTGCCCCGAGTGCGGAATGTGGTTTCAACACTGACACGAGTGCGAAAAGTGGTTTTGCAACACCAGTACGTGTGTGGAAAGTGGTTTTGCATCACCAGTACGTGTGTGGAAAGTGGTTTTGCAACACCAGTACGTGTGTGGAAAGTGGTTTTGCAACACTCGTACGTGTGTGGAAAGTGTTTTTTGCAAAACTAGTCCGTGTGTGGAAAGTGGTTTTTCAACACAAACACAAGTGCGGAACATAGTTTATCAACACTGGCACAAGTGAGACAAGTGTTTTTTGACAATAACACAAGTGGGGAAAGTGGTTTTACAACAGTAACATATGTGCGAAAAGTGGTTTTCAACGCCAGCACGAGTGTGGAAAGTGGTTTTGCAACACTCGGGCATGTGTGGAAAGTGGTTTTCAACACAAACACCAGTGCGGAACATGGTTTTTCAGCACTGGCACAAGTGAGACAAGTGCTTTTCGACACTAACACGAGTGCGAAAAGTTGTTTTTCGACAATAACACAAGTGTGAAAAGTGTTTTTCAACACTAGCATGAGTGCGAAAAGGTGTTTTTCAACACAAAGAGGAGTGTGAAGAGTGTTTTTCAACGCTAGCACGGGTGTGAAAAGTGTTTTTTCAACACGAAGTGGGGTGTGACAAGTGGTTTTCAACACGAGCACAAGTGCGAAAAGTGATATTCAACATTGTCCCGAGTGCGTAAAGTGGTATTTCAAACACTGACATGAGTGCGAAAAGTGGTTGTGCAACAATAGTGCATGTGTGGAAAGTCGTTTTGCAACACTAGTGCATGTGTGGAAAGTGCGTTTGCAACGCAAACACAAGTGGGAAAGTGGTTTTCAACACCAACACAAGTGTGAAAAGTGATTGTTCAACTTGAAGGGGAGTGCGAAAAGTGATTATTCAACACTGCCCCGAGTGCGGAATGTGGTTTCAACACTGACACGAGTGCGAAAGGTGGTTTTGCAACACTAGTACGTGTGTGGAAAGTGGTCTTGCATCACCAGTACGTGTGTGGAAAGTGGTTTTGCAACACTAGTACGTGTGTGGAAAGTGGTTTTGCAACACGAGTACTTGTGTGGAAAGTGGTTTTGCAACACTAGTACTTGTGGGGATAGTGGTTTTGGAACACTAGTACACATGTGGAAAGTGGTTTTGTGTGGAAAGTGGTTTTGCAACACTAGTACGTGTGTGGAAAGTGGTTTTGCAACACTAGTACGTGTGTGGAAAGTGGTTTTGCAACACTAGTACGTGTGGGGATAGTGGTTTTGGAACACTAGTACACATGTGGAAAGTGGTTTTGCAACTTTTTGTTGCAAAAAGTTGTGAGTGCGGTTGTGAAAGGTTGTGAAAAGTGACTAGTACGTGTGTGGGAAGTGGTTTTGCAACACTAGTACATGTGTGGCAAGTGGTTTTGCAACACTAGTATGTGTGTGGCAAGTGGTTTTGCAAAACTAGTACGTGTGTGGAAAATGGATTTGCAACACTAGTACGTGTGTGGAAAGTGGTTTTCAACGCCAGCGCGAGTGTGGAAAGTGCTTTTGCAACACCAACACAAGTGGGAAAGTGGTTTTCAACACTAACACAAGTGTGAAAAGTGATTGTTCAACTTGAAGGGGAGTGTGAAAAGTGTTTTTCAACACGAGCACGAGTGCGGAAAGTGGTTTTCAACACTAACAGGAGCGCGAAAATTGGTTTTGCCACAATTACACAAGTGCGCAAAATTGTTTTGCATCACCATCACAAGTGTGGAAAGTGGTTTTGCGTCACCAATACGTGTGGGGAAAGTGGTTTTGGAACACTAGTACACGTGTGGAAAGTGGTTTTCATCGCTAGCACAAGTGCAAAAGGTGGTTTTGCCACAATTACACAAGTGCGCAAAATGGTTTTGCATCACTATCACAAGTGTGGAAAGTGGTTTTGCGTCACCAGTACGTGTGTGGAAAGTGGTTTAGCAACACTAGTACATGTGTGGAAAGTGGTTTTGCAACACTAGTACGTGTGGGGAAAGTGGTTTTGCAACACCAGCACATGTGTGGAAAGTGGTTTTGCAACACCAGTAGGTGTGTGGAAAGTGGTTTTCCAACACTAGTACGTGTGTGGAAAGTGGTCTTGCAACACTAGTGCATCTGTGGAAAGTGGTTTTCAAAACCAGCACAAGTGCGGCAAGTGGTTTTTCAACACAAACACAAGTGTGGCACCTGGTTTTTCAACACTGGCACAAGTGAGACAAGTGCTTTTCGACACGAACACGATTGCGAAAAGTTGTTTTTTCAACATTAACCCAAGTGTGAAAAGTGTTTTTCAACGCTAGCACGGGTGTGAAAAGTGTTTTGTCAACACGAAGTGTAGTGTGACAAGTGGTTTTCAACACTAGCACAAGTGCGAAAAGTGATATTCAACATTGTCCCGAGTGCGTAAAGTGGTATTTCAAACACTGACATGAGTGCGAAAAGTGGTTATGCAACACTAGTGCATGTGTGGAAAGTCGTTTTGCATCACTAGTGCATTTGTGGAAAGTGCTTTTGCAACGCAAACACAAGTGGGAAAGTGGTTTTCAACACCAACACAAGTGTGAAAAGTGATTGTTCAACTTGAAGGGGAGTGCGAAAAGTGATTATTCAACACTGCCCCGAGTGCGGAATGTGGTTTCAACACTGACACGAGTGCGAAAAGTGGTTTTGCAACACCAGTACGTGTGTGGAAAGTGGTTTTGCATCACCAGTACGTGTGTGGAAAGTGGTTTTGCAACACCAGTACGTGTGTGGAAAGTGGTTTTGCAACACTCGTACGTGTGTGGAAAGTGGTTTTTGCAAAACTAGTCCGTGTGTGGAAAGTGGTTTTTCAACACAAACACAAGTGCGGAACATAGTTTATCAACACTGGCACAAGTGAGACAAGTGTTTTTTGACAATAACACAAGTGGGGAAAGTGGTTTTACAACAGTAACATAAGTGCGAAAAGTGGTTTTCAACGCCAGCACGAGTGTGGAAAGTGGTTTTGCAACACTCGGGCATGTGTGGAAAGTAGTTTTCAACACAAACACCAGTGCGGAACATGGATTTTCAGCACTGGCACAAGTGAGACAAGTGCTTTTCGACACTAACACGAGTGCGAAAAGTTGTTTTTCGACATTAACACAATTGTGAAAAGTGTTTTTCAACACTAGCATGAGTGCGAGAAGTTGTTTTTCAAAACAAAGAGGAGTGTGAAGAGTGTTTTTCAACGCTAGCACGGGTGTGAAAAGTGTTTTTTCAACACGAAGTGGGGTGTGACAAGTGGTTTTCAACACGAGCACAAGTGCGAAAATTGATATTCAACATTGTCCCGAGTGCGTAAAGTGGTATTTCAAACATTGACACGAGTGCGAAAAGTGGTTGTGCAACAATAGTGCATGTGTGGAAAGTCGTTTTGCAACACTAGTGCATGTGTGGAAAGTGCGTTTGCAACGCAAACACAAGTGGGAAAGTGGTTTTCAACACCAACACAAGTGTGAAAAATGATTGTTCAACTTGAAGGGGAGTGCGAAAAGTGATTATTCAACACTGCCCCGAGTGCGGAATGTGGTTTCAACACTGGCACGAGTGCGAAAGGTGGTTTTGCAACACTAGTACGTGTGTGGAAAGTGGTCTTGCATCACCAGCACGTGTGTGGAAAGTGGTTTTGCAACACTAGTACGTGTGTGGAAAGTGGTTTTGCAACACGAGTACTTGTGTGGAAAGTGGTTTTGCAACACTAGTACTTGTGGGGATAGTGGTTTTGGAACACTAGTACACATGTGGAAAGTGGTTTTGTGTGGAAAGTGGTTTTGCAACACGAGTACGTGTGTGGAAAGTGGTTTTGCAACACTAGTACGTGTGTGGAAAGTGGTTTTGCAACACTAGTACGTGTGGGGGATCGTGGTTTTGGAACACTAGTACACATGTGGAAAGTGGTTTTGCAACTTTTTGTTGCAAAAAGTTGTGAGTGCGGTTGTGAAAAGTTGTGAAAAGTGACTAGTACGTGTGTGGGAAGTGGTTTTGCAACACTAGTACATGTGTGGAAAGTGGTTTTGCAACACTAGTATGTGTGTGGAAAGTGGTTTTGCAAAACTAGTACGTGTGTGGAAAATGGATTTGCAACACTAGTACGTGTGTGGAAAGTGGTTTTCAACGCCAGTGCGAGTGTGGAAAGTGCTTTTGCAACACCAACACAAGTGGGAAAGTGGTTTTCAACACTAACACAAGTGTGAGAAGTGATTGTTCAACTTGAAGGGGAGTGTGAAAAGTGTTTTTCAACACGAGCACGAGTGCGGAAAGTGGTTTTCAACACTAACAGGAGCGCGAAAATTGGTTTTGCCACAATTACACAAGTGCGCAAAATGGTTTTGCATCACTATCACAAGTGTGGAAAGTGGTTTTGCGTCACCAGTACGTGTGGGGAAAGTGGTTTTGGAACACCAGTACACGTGTGGAAAGTGGTTTTCATCGCTAGCACAAGTGCAAAAGGTGGTTTTGCCACAATTACACAAGTGCGCAAAATGGTTTTGCATCACTATCACAAGTGTGGAAAGTGGTTTTGCGTCACCAGTACGTGTGTGGAAAGTGGTTTAGCAACACTAGTACATGTGTGGAAAGTGGTTTTGCAACACCAGTAGGTGTGTGGAAAGTGGTTTTCCAACAGTAGTACGTGTGTGGAAAGTGGTTTTTCAATACTAGTGCATCTGTGGAAAGTGGTTTTCAAAACCAGCACAAGTGTGGCAAGTGGTTTTTCAACACAAACACAAGTGCGGCACATGGTTTTTCAACACTGGCACAAGTGAGACAAGTGCTTTTCGACACGAACACGAGTGCGAAAAGTTGTTTTTTCAACATTAACCCAAGTGAGAAAAGTGTTTTTCAACGCTAGCACGGGTGTGAAAAGTGTTTTTTCAACACGAAGTGTAGTGTGACAAGTGGTTTTCAACGCCAGCACAAGTGCGAAAAGTGATATTCAACATTGTCCCGAGTGCATAAAGTGGTATTTCAAACACTGACACGAGTGCGAAAAGTGGTTATGCAACACTAGTGCATGTGTGGGAAGTGCTTTTGCAACGCAAACACAAGTGGGAAAGTGGTTTTCAACACCAACACAAGTGTGAAAAGTGATTGTTCAACTTGAAGGGGAGTGCGAAAAGTGATTATTCAACACTGCCCCGAGTGCGGAATGTGGTTTCAACACTGACACGAGTGCGAAAAGTGGTTTTGCAACACCAGTACGTGTGTGGAAAGTGGTTTTGCATCACCAGTACGTGTGTGGAAAGTGGTTTTGCAACACCAGTACGTGTGTGGAAAGTGGTTTTGCAACACTAGTACGTGTGTGGGAAGTGGTTTTGCAACACGAGTGCATGTGTGTAAAATGGTTTTCAACGCCAGCACAAGTGCGGAAAGTGGGTTTTCAACACAAACACAAGTGCGGAACATGGTTTTTCAAAACGAAGAGGAGTGTGATAAGTGGTTTTCAACCCCAGCACAAGTGCGGCAAGTGGTTTTTCAACACAAACACAAGTGCGGAGCATGGTTTATCAACACTGGCACAAGTGAGACAAGTGCTTTTTGACAATAACACAAGTGGGAAAAGTGGTTTTAAAACAATAACACAAGTGTGAAAAGTGGTTTTCAGCGCCAGCACGAGTGCGAAAAGTGGTTTTTAAACACGAAGGGGAGTGTGAAAAGGGGTTTTCAACAATAGCACAAGTGCGAAAAGTGATTGTTCAACACCAGTGCATGTGTGGAAAGTCCTTTTGCAACACTCGTGCATCTGTGGAAAGTGGTTTTCAACACCAGCACAAGTGCGGCAAGTGATTTTTTAACACAAACACTAGTGCGGCACATGGTTTTTCAACACTGGCACAAGTGAGACAAGTGCTTTTCGACACAAACATGAGTGCGAAAAGTTGTTTTTTCAACATTAACACAAGTGTGAAAAGTGCTTTTCAACACGAGCACGAGTGTGTAAAGTGGGTTTCAACACTAGTACTTGTGGGGATTGTGGTTTTGGAACACGAGTACACATGTGTAAAGTGGTTTTGCAACACGAAGGGGAGTGTGAAAAGTGTTTTTCAACACTAGCACGAGTGCGAAAAGTGGTTTTTCAACACGAAGTGAGGTGTGACAAATGGTTTTCATCGCTAGCACAAGTGCGAAAAGTGATATTCAACACTGTCCCGAGTGCGGAAAGTGGCATTTCAAAGACTGACACGAGTGCGAAAAGTGGTTTTTCAACACTAGTGCATGTGTGGAATGTGGTCAACGCCAGCGCAAGTGTGGAAAGTGCATTTGCAACACCAACACAAGTGGGCAAGTGGTTTTCAACACGAACACAACTGTGAAAAATGATTGTTCAACTTGAAGGGGAGTGTGAAAAGTGTTTTTCAACACCAGAACGAGTGTGGAAAGTGGTTTTCAACACGAACAGGAGTGCGAAAAGTGGTTTTGCCACAATTACACAAGTGCGCAAAATTGTTTTGCATCACTATCACAAGTGTGAAAAGTGGTTTTGCGTCACCAGGAAGTGTGTGGAAAGTGGTTTTGCAACACTAGTACATGTGTGGCAAGTGGTTTTGCAACACTAGTACGTGTGGGGAAATTGGTTTTGCAACACCAGCACATGTGTGGAAAGTGGTTTTGCAACACCAGTACGTGTGTGGAAAGTGGTTTTCCAACACTAGTACGTGTGTGGAATGTGGTTTTGCAACAATAGTCCGTGTGTGGAAAGTGGTTTTGCAATACTAGTCCGTGTGTGGAAAGTGGTTTTGCAGAACTAGTACGTGTGAGGAAAGTGGTTTTGCAACACTAGTACCTGTGTGGAAAGTGGTTTTTCAACACAAACACAAGTGCGAAACATCGTATATCAACACGGGCACAAGTTAGACAAGTGCTTTTTGACAATAACACAAGTGGGCAAAGTTGTTTTGCAACACCAGTACGTGTGTGGAAAGTGGTTTTGCAACACCAGTACATGTGTGGAAAGTGGTTTTGCATCACCAGTCCGTGTGTGGAAAGTGGTTTTGCAACACCAGTATGTGTGTGGAAAGTGGTTTTGCAATAAGGGTACGTGTGTGGAAAGTGGTTTTGCAACACTAGTACGTGTGTGGAAAGTGGTTTTGCAACACTAGTTCGTGTGTGGAAAGCGGTTTTGCAACACTAGTACGTGTGTGGAAAGTGGTTTTTCAACACAAACATAAGTGCGAAACATCGTATATCAACACTGGCACAAGTTAGACAAGTGATTTTTGACAATAACACAAGTGGGGAAAGTGGTATCACAACAGTAACACAAGTGCGAAAAGTGGTTTTCAATGCCAGCACGAGTGCGAAAAGTGTTTTTTCAACATGAAGAGGAGTGTGAAAAAGGGGTTTTCAACGCCAGCACGAATGCAAAAAGTCGTTTTTCAACCCGAAGTGAGGTGTGACAAGTGGTTTTCAACGCTCGCACAAGTGCGAAAAGTGATATTCAACACTGTCCCGAATGTGGAAAGTGGTTTTGCAACACTAGTGCATGTGTGGAAAGTGGTTTTACAACACCAGTACGTGTGTGAAAAGTGGTTTTTCAACACAAACACAAGTGCGAAACATAGTATATCAACACTGGCACAGGTTAGACAAGTGCTTTTTGACAATAACACAAGTGGGGAAGTGGTTTTTGAACAGTAATACAAGTGCGAAAAGTGGTTTTCAACGCCAGCACGAGTGCGAAAAGTGGTTTTTCAACACGTAGAGGAGTGTGAAAAGGGGTTTTCAACAATAGCAAAAGTGCAAAAAGTGATTGTTCAACACCAGTGCATGTGTGGAAAGTGGTTTTGCAACACGAGTACGTGTGTGGAAAGTGGTTTTGCAACACTAGTACGTGTGTGGAAAGTAGTTTTGCAACACGAGTACGTGTGAGGAAAGTGGTTTTGCAAAAGTAGTACGTGTGTGGAAAGTGGTTTTGCAACACTCGAACGTGTGTGGGACGTGGTTTTGCAACACTAGTACGTGTGGGGAAAGTGGTTTTGCAACACTAGTACAATTGTGGAAAGTGGTTTGCAACACCAGTACGTGTGTGGAAAGTGGTTTTGCAACGCTAGTACATGTGTGGAAAGTGGTTTTGCAACAGTCGTTCGTGTGTGGAAAGTGGTTTTACAACACCAGTACGTGTGTGGAAAGTGGTTTTTGCAACACAAACACAAGTGCAGAACATAGTTTTTCAATACTGGCACAAGTGAGACAAGTGCTTTTTGACAATAACACAAGTGGGGAAAGTGGTTTTACAACACAAACACAAGTGCGGAACATTGTTTATCAACACTGGCACAAGTGAGACAAGTGCCTTTTGACAATAACACAAGTGGGGAAAGTGGTTTTACAACAGTAACACAAGTGCGAAAAGTGGTTTTCAACGACAGCACGAGTGCGAAAAGTGATTGTTCAACACCAGTGCATGTGCGGAAAGTGGTTTTGCATCACTAGTGCATCTGTGGAAAGTGGTTTTCAACACAAACACAAGTGCGGAACATGGTTTATCAACACTGGCACAGGTGAGACAAGTGCTTTTCGACACGAACACGAGTGCGAAAAGTTGTTTTTTTCAACACGAAGAGGAGTGTGAAAAGTGTTTTTAAACGCCAGCACGAATGCGAAAAGTGGTTTTTCAACCCGTAGTGAGGTGTGACAAGTGGCTTTCAACGCTCGCACAAGTGCGAAAAGTGATATTCAACACTGTCCCGAGTGTGGTAAGTGGTTTTGTAACACTAGTGCATGTGTGGAAAGTGGTTTTCAACGCCAGCACAAATGTGGAAAGTGCTTTTGCAACACCAACACAAGTGGGAAAGTGGTTTTAAACACCAACACAAGTGTGAAAAGTGATTGTTGAACTTGAAGGGGAGTGCGAAAAGTGATTATTCAACACTGCCCCGAGTGCGGAATGTGGTTTCAACACTGACTCGAGTGCGAAAAGTGGTTTTGCAACACTAGTGCATGTGTGGAAAGTGATTTTGCAACACTAGTGCATGTGTGGAAAGTGATTTTCAACGCCAGCACAAGTGCGGCAAGTGGTTTTTCAACATAAACACAAGTGCAGAACATGCTTTGTCAACACTGGCACAAGTGAGACAAGTGCTTTTTGACAATAACACAAATGGGGAAAGTGGTTTTACAACAGTAACGCAAGTGCGAAAAGTGGTTTTCAACGCCAGCACGAGTGCGAAAAGTGGTTTTTCAACACGAAGAGGATTGTGAAAACGGGTTTTCAACGCCAGCACGAGTGTGAAAAGTGATTGTTCAACACCAGTGCATGTGTGGAAAGTGGTTTTGCAACACTGGTGCATCTGCGGAAAGTGGTTTTAAACACCACCACAAGTGCGGAAAGTGGTTTTTCAACACAAACACAAGTGCGGAACATGGTTATCAACACTGGCACAGGTGAGACAAGTGCTTTTCGACACGAACACGAGTGCGAAAAGTTGTTTTTTCAACAATAAGACAAGTGTGAAAAGTGTGTTTCAACACTAGCACGAGTGCGAAAAGTTGTTTTTCAACACGAAGAGGAGTGTGAAATGTGTTTTTCAATGCCAGTACGAATGCGAAAAGTTGTTTTTCAACCCGAAGTGAGGTGTGACAAGTGGTTTTCAAGGCTCGCACAAGTGCGAAGAGTGACATTCAACACTGTCCAGAGTGTGGAAAGTGGTTTTGCAACACTAGAGCATGTGTCGAAAGTGGTTTTCAACGCCAGCACAAGTGTGGAAAGTGCTTTTGAAACACCAACCCAAGTGGGAAAGTGGTTATAAACACCAACACAAGTGTGAAAAGTGATTATTCAACACTGTCCTGAGTGTGGATTGTGGTTTCAACACTGACTCGAGTGCGAAAAGTGGTTTTGCAACACTAGTGCATGTGTGGAAAGTGATTTTGCAACACGAGTGCATGTGTAGAAAGTGATTTTGCAACACTAGTGCATGTGTGGAAAGTGATTTTGCAACACCAGTGCATGTGTGGAAAGTGGTTTTGCAACACTAGTGCATGTGTGGAAAGTGATTTTGCAACACAAGTGCATGTGTGGAAAGTGGTTTTGCAACACTAGTGCATGTGTGGAAAGTGGTTTTGCAACACGAGTGCATGTGTGCAATGTGGTTTTGCAACACTGGTGCATGTGTGGAAAGTGATTTTCAACACCAGCACAAGTGTGGAAAGTGGGTTTTCAACACTGGCACGAGTGCGGAAAGTGGTTTTGCAACACTAGTGCATGTGTGGAAAGTGGTTTTGCAACACTAGTGCATGTGTGATAAGTGGTTTTTAACACCAACACAAGTGCGGCAAGTGGTTTTTCAACACAAACACAAGTGCGGAACATGGTTTATCATCACTGGCACAAGTGAGACAAGTGCTTTTTGACAATAACACAAGTGGGAAAAGTGGTTTTACAACAGTAACACAAGTGCGAAAAGTGGTTTTCAATGCCAGCCCGAGTGCGAAAAGTGTTTTTTCAACATGAAGAGGAGTGTGAAAAGGGGGTTTCAACAATAGCACAAGTGCAAAAAGTGATTGTTCAACACCAGTGCATGTGCGGAAAGTGGTTTTGCAACACTAGTGCATGTGTGGAAAGTGGTTTTGCAACACTAGTGCATGTGTGATAAGTGGTTTTTAACACCAGCACAAGTGCAGAAAGTGGTTTTTCAACACAAACACAAGTGCGGAACATGGTTTATCAATACTGGCACAGGTGAGACAAGTGCTTTTCGACACGAACACGAGTGCGAAAAGTTGTTTTTCAACACGAAGAGGAGTGTGAAAAGTGTTTTTCAATGCCAGCACGAATGCGAAAAGTGGTTTTTCAACCCGAAGTGAGGTGTGACAAGTGGTTTTCAACGCTCGCACATGTGCGAAAAGTGATATTCAACACTGTCCCGAGTGTGGAAAGTGGTTTTGCAACACCAGTGCATGTGTGGAAAGTGGTTTTCAACGCCAGCACAAGTGTGGAAAGTGCTTTTGCAACACCAACACAAGTGGGAAAGTGGTTTTAAACACCAACACAAGTGTGAAAAGTGATTGCTCAACTTGAAGGGGAGTGCGAAAAGTGATTATTCAACACTACCCCGAGTGCGGAATGTGGTTTCAACACTGACTCGAGTGCGAAAAGTGGTTTTGCAACACTGGTACGTGTGTGGAAAGTGGTTTTGCAACACTAGTACGTGTGTGGAAAGTGGTTTTTAAACACCAGTGTGTGTGTGGAAAGTGGTTTTGCAACACTAGTCCGTGTGTGGAAAGTGGTTTTGAAACACTAGCACGTGCATGGAAAGTGGTTTTCCACGCCAGCACAAGTGCGGAAAGTGGGTTTTAAACACAAACACAAGTGCGGAACATGGTTTTTCAACACTGGCACAAGTGAGACAAGTGCTTTTTGACACTAACTCGAGTGTGAAAAGTTGTTTTTTCAACATTAACACAAGTGTGTAAAGTGTTTTTCAACACAAGCATGAGTGCGGAAAGTGGTTTTGCAACACAAGTGCATGTGTGGAAAGTGGTTTTGCAACACAAGTGCATGTGTGGAAAGTGATTGGTGGAAAGTGGTTTTGCAACACTAGTGCATGTGTGTGTGGAAAGTATTTTGCAACACTAGTGCATGTGTGGAAAGTGATTTTGCAACACAAGTGCATGTGTGGAAAGTGGTTTTGCAACACTGGTGCGTGTGTGGAAAGTGGTTTTGCAACACTAGTGCGTGTGTGGAAAATGGGTTTGCAACACTAGTACGTGTGTGGAAAGTGGTTTTTCAACACAAACACAAGTGCGAAACATCGTATATCAACACGGGCACAAGTTAGACAAGTGCTTTTTGACAATAACACAAGTGGGCAAAGTGGTTTTGCAACACCAGTACGTGTGTGGAAAGTGGTTTTGCAACACCAGTACATGTGTGGAAAGTGGTTTTGCATCACCAGTCCGTGTGTGACAAGTGGTTTTTCAACACAAACACAAGTGCGAAACATAGTATATTAACACTGGCACAGGTTAGACAAGTGCCTTTTGACAATAACACAAGTGGGGAAAGTGGTTTTACAACACTATTACAATTGTGGAAAGTGGTTTTGCAACAGTCGTTCATGTGTGGAAAGTGTTTTTGCAACACCAGTACGTGTGTGGAAAGTGGTTTTTCAACACAAACACAAGTGCGGAACATAGTTTATCAATACTGGCACAAGTGAGACAAGTGCCTTTTGACAATAACACAAGTGGGGAAAGTGGTTTTACAACACGAAGGGGAGTGTGAAAAGGGGTTTTCAACAATAGCACAAGTGCGAAAAGTGATTGTTCAACACCAGTGCATGTGTGGAAAGTGGTTTTGCAACACGAGTGCATCTGTGGAAAGTGGATTTCAACACAAACACAAGTGCGGAACATGGTTTATCAACACTGGCACAGGTGAGACAAGTGCTTTTCGACACGAACACGAGTGCGAAAAGTTGTTTTTTCAACACGAAGAGGAGTGTGAAAAGAGTTTTTCAACGCCAGCACGAATGCGAAAAGTGGTTTTTCAATCGGAAGTGAGGTGTGACAAGTGGTTTTCAACGCTCGCACAAGTGCGAAAAGTGATATTCAACACTGTCCCGAGTGTGGAAAGTGGTTTTGCAACACTAGTGCATGTGTGGAAAGTGGTTTTCAACGCCAGCACAAGTGTGGAAAGTGCTTTTGCAACACCAACGCAAGTGGGAAAGTGGTTTTCAACACCAACCCAAGTGTGAAAAGTGATTGTTCAACTTGAAGGGGAGTGCGAAAAGTGATTATTCAACACTACCCCGAGTGCGGAATGTGGTTTCAACACTGACTCGAGTGCGAAAAGTGGTTTTGCAACACTGGTACGTGTGTGGAAAGTGGTTTTGCAACACAAGTACGTGTGTGGAAAGTGGTTTTGCAACACCAGTGTGTGTGTGGAAAGTGGTTTTGCAACACTAGTACGTGTGTGGAAAGTGGTTTTGAAACACTAGTACGTGTATGGAAAGTGGTTTTCAACGCCAGCACAAGTGCGGAAAGTGGGTTTTAAACACAAACACAAGTGCGGAACATGGTTTTTCAACACTGGCACAAGTGAGACAAGTGCTTTTTGACACTAACTCGAGTGTGAAAAGTTGTTTTTTCAACATTAACACAAGTGTGTAAAGTGTTTTTCAACACAAGCATGAGTGCGGAAAGTGGTTTTGCAACACAAGTGCATGTGTGGAAAGTGGTTTTGCAACACAAGTGCATGTGTGGAAAGTGATTGGTGGAAAGTGGTTTTGCAACACTAGGGCATGTGTGTGTGGAAAGTATTTTGCAACACTAGTGCATGTGTGGAAAGTGATTTTGCAACACAAGTGCATGTGTAGAAAGTGGTTTTGCAACACTAGTGCGTGTGTGGAAAGTGGTTTTGCAACACTAGTGCGTGTGTGGAAAATGGTTTTGCAACACTAGTACGTGTGTGTAAAGTGGTTTTTCAACACAAACACAAGTGCGAAACATCGTATATCAACACGGGCACAAGTTAGACAAGTGATTATTGACAATAACACAAGTGGGCAATGTGGTTTTGCAACACCAGTACGTGTGTGGAAAGTGGTTTTGCAACACCAGTACATGTGTGGAAAGTGGTTTTGCATCACCAGTCCGTGTGTGGAAAGTGGTTTTGCCACACCAGTACGTGTGTGGAAAGTGGTTTTGCAATAAGGGTACGTGTGTGGAAAGTGGTTTTGCAACACTAGTACGTGTGTGGAAAGTGGTTTTGCAACACTAGTGCATGTGTGGAAAGTGGTTTTGTAATGCTAGTGCATGTGTGGAAAGTGGTTTTGCAACACTAGTGCATGTCTGGAAAGTGATTTTGCAACACTAGTGCAGGTGTGGAAAGTGGTTTTGCAACACTAGTGCATGTGTGGAAAGTGGTTTTGCAACACAAGTGCATGTGTGGAAAGTGATTGGTGGAAAGTGGTTTTGCAACACTAGTGCATGTGTGTGTGGAAATTATTTTGCAGCACTAGTGCATGTGTAGAAAGTGATTTTGCAACACAAGTGCATGTGTGGAAAGTGGTTTTGCAACACTAGTGCATGTGTGGAAAGTGGTTTGCAACACTATTGCGTGTGTGGAAAGTGGTTTTGAAACACTAGTACGTGTGTGGAAAGTGGTTTTTCAACACAAACACAAGTGTGAAACATCCTATATCAACACGGGCACAAGTTAGACAAGTGCTTTTTGACAATAACACAAGTGGGCAAAGTGGTTTTGCAACACCAGTACATGTGTGGAAAGTGGTTTTGCATCACCAGTCCGTGTGTGGAAAGTGGTTTTGCAACACCAGTACATGTGTGGAAAGTGGTTTTGCAACACTAGTACGTGTGTGTAAAGCGGTTTTGCAACACTAGTACGTGTGTGGAAAGTGGTTTTTCAACACAAACACAAGTGCGAAACATATTATATCAACACTGGCTCAAGTTAGACAAGTGCTTTTTAACAATAACACAAGTGGGGAAAGTGGTTTTGCAACACCAGTAGGTGTGTGGAAAGTGGTTTTGAAACACCAGTACGTGTGTGGAAAGTGGTTTGCATCAGCAGTACGTGTGTGGAAAGTGGTTTTGCAACACTAGTACGTGTGTGGAAAGTGGTTTTGCAACACTAGTACATGTGTGGAAAGTGGTTTTGCAACACTAGTACGTGTGTGGAAAGTGGTTTTGCAACACTAGTACGTGTGTGGAAAGTGGTTTTGCAACACTAGTACGTGTGTGGAAAGTGGTTTTGCAACACTAGTACATGTGTGGAAAGTGGTTTTGCAACACTAGTGCGTGTGTGGAAAGTGGTTTTGCAACACTAGTGCGTGTGTGGAAAGTGGTTTTGCAACACTAGTACGTGTGTGGAAAGTGGTATTGCAACATTAGTACGTGTGTGGAAAGTGGTTTTACAACACCAGTACGTGTGTGAAAAGTGGTTTTTCAACACAAACACAAGTGCGAAACATAGTATATCAACAATGGCACAGGTTAGACAAGTGCTTTTTGACAATAACACAAGTGGGGAAAGTGATTTTCAACAGTAATACAAGTGCAAAAAGTGGTTTTCAACACGAAGAGGAGTGTGAAAAGGGGTTTTCAACAATAGCAAAAGTGCAAAAAGTGATTGTTCAACACCAGTGCATGTGTGGAAAGTGGTTTTGCAACACGAGTACGTTTGTGGAAAGTGGTTTTGCAACACTAGTACGTGTGTGGAAAGTGGTTTTGCAACAGTAGTACGTGTGTGGAAAGTGGTTTTGCAAAACTAGTACGTGTGTGGAAAGTGGTTTTGCAACACTCGAACGTGTGTGGGACGTGGTTTTGCAACACTAGTACGTGTGGGGAAAGTGGTTTTGCAACACTGGCACAATTGTGGAAAGTGGTTTGCAACACCAGTGCGTGTGTGGAAAGTGGTTTTTCAACACCAGTACGTGTGTGGAAAGTGGTTTTGCAACAGTCGTTCGTGTGTGGAAAGTGGTTTTTCAACACAAACACAAGTGCGAAACATCGTATATCAACACTGGCACAAGTTAGACAAGTGATTTTTGACAATAACACAAGTGGGGAAAGTGGTTTTACAACAGTAACACAAGTGCGAAAAGTGGTTTTGCAACACCAGTACATGTGTGGAAAGTGGTTTTGTATCACCAGTCCGTGTGTGGAAAGTGGTTTTGCAACACTAGTACGTGTGTGGAAAGTGGTTTTGCAACACTATTACGTATGTGGAAAGTGGTTTTGCAACACTAGTACATGTGTGGAAAGTGGTTTTGCAACACTAGTGCATGTGTGTAAAGTGGTTTTCAACGCCAGCACAAGTGCGGAAAGTGGTTTTTAAACACAAACACAAGTGCAGAACATGGATTTCCACACTGGCACAAGTGAGACAAGTGCTTTTTGACACTAACGCGAGTGCGAAAAGTGGTTTTTTCACACTAATACAAGTGCAAAAGTGGTTTCCTGCACCAACACAAGTGCGAAAAGTGGTTTTTCAACACTAACACAAATGGGAAAAGTGGTTTCAACAATTTTGTTGAAAATTTTGTTGAAAAAAAAAAGTGTTGAAAACAATTTTTGCACTTGTGATAGTGTTGAAAAACCACTTTTCGCACTTGTGTTAGTGTTGAAAAACCACTTTTCGCACTTGTGTTGGTGAAGGATACCACTTTTGCACTTGTATTCGTGTGGAAAAAACACTTTTTGCACTTGTGATAGTGTTGAAAAACCACTTTTCGCACTTGTGTTAGTGTTGAAAAACCACTTTTCGCACTTGTGTTGGTGCAGGAAACCACTTTTGCACTTGTATTAGTGTGGAAAAACCACTTTTCGCACTTGTGTTATTGATGAAAAACCACTTTTCGCACTTGTGTTAGTGTTGAAAAACCACTTTTCGCACTTGTGTTAGTGTTGAAAAACCACTTTTCACACTTGTGTTGGTGCAGGAAACCACTTTTGCACTTGTATTAGTGTGGAAAAAACACTTTTCGCACTTGTGTTAGTGTTGAAAAAACACTTTTCGCACTTGTGTTAGTGTTGAAAAACCACTTTTCGCACTTGTGTTAGTGTTGAAAACCCACTTTTCGCACCTGTGTTGGTGTATGAAACCACTTTTGCACTTGTATTAGTGTGGAAAAAACACTTTTTGCACTTGTGATAGTGTTGAAAAACCACTTTTCGCACTTGTGTTAGTGTTGAAAAACCACTTTTCGCACTTGTGTTGGTGCAGGAAACCACTTTTGCACTTGTATTAGTGTGGAAAAACCACTTTTCGCACTTGTGTTAGTGTTGAAAAACCACTTTTCGCACTTGTGTTAGTGTTGACAAACCACTTTTCGCAACTTGTGTTGGTGCAGAAAACCACTTTTGCACTTGTATTAGTGTGGAAAAAACACTTTTTGCACTTGTGATAGTGTTGAAAAACCACTTTTCGCACTTGTGTTGGTGCAGGAAACCACTTTTGCACTTGTATTAGTGTGGAAAAACCACTTTTCGCACTTGTGTTAGTGTTGAAAAACCACTTTTCGCACTTGTGTTAGTGTTGAAAAACCACTTTTCGCACTTGTGTTAGTGTTGATAAACCACTTTTCGCGCTTGTGTTGGTGCAGGAAACCACTTTTGCACTTGTATTAGTGTGGAAATAACACTTTTTGCACTTGTGATATTGTTGAAAAACCACTTTTCGCACTTGTGTTAGTGTTGAAAAACCACTTTTCGCACTTGTGTTAGTGTTGAAAAACCACTTTTCGCACTTGTGTTGGTGCAGGAAACCACTTTTGCACTTGTATTAGTGTGGAAAAACCACTTTTCGCACTTGTGTTAGTGTTGAAAAACCACTTTTCGCACTTGTGTTAGTGTTCAAAAACCACTTTTCGCACTTGTGTTGGTGCAGGAAATCACTTTTGCACTTGTATTAGTGTGGAAAAAATGCTTTTTGCACTTGGTGATAGTGTTGAAAAACCACTTTTCGCACTTGTGTTAGTGTTGAAAAAACACTTTTCGCACTTGTGTTAGTGTTGAAAAACCACTTTTCGCACTTGTGTTAGTTTTGAAAAACCACTTTTCGCACTTGTGTTGGTGCAGGAAACCACTTTTGCACTTGTATTAGTGTGGAAAAAACACTTTTTGCACTTGTGATAGTGTTGAAAAACCACTTTTCGCACTTGTGTTAGTGTTGAAAAACCACTTTTTGCACTTGTGTTAGTGTTGAAAAACCACTTTTCGCACTTGTGTTGTTGCAGGAAACCACTTTTGCACTTGTATTACTGTGGAAAAAACACTTTTCGCACTTGTGTTAGTGTTGAAAAACCACTTTTTGCACTTGTGTTAGTGTTGAAAAACCACTTTTCGCACTTGTGTTAGTGTTGAAAAACCACGTTTCGCACTTGTGTTGGTGCAGGAAACCACTTTTGCACTTGTATTAGTGTGGAAAAAACACTTTTTGCACTTGTGATAGTGTTGAAAAACCACTTTTCGCACTTGTGTTAGTGTTGAAACACCACTTTTCGCACTTGTGTTAGTGTTGAAAAACAACTTTTCGCACATGTGTTGGTGCATGAAACCACTTTTGCACTTGTATTAGTGTGGAAAAAACACTTTTTGCACTTGTGATAGTGTTGAAAAACCACTTTTCGCACTTGTGTTAGTGTTGAAAAACCACTTTTCGCACTTGTGTTGGTGCATGAAACCACTTTTGCACTTGTATTCGTGTGGAAAAAACACTTTTCGCACTGGTGTTAGTGTTGAAAAACCACTTTTCGCACTTGTGTTGGTGCAGGAAACCACTTTTGCACTTGTATTAGTGTGGAAAAACCACTTTTCGCACTTGTGTTATTGATGAAAAACCACTTTTCGCACTTGTGTTAGTGTTGAAAAACCACTTTTCGCACTTGTGTTAGTGTTGAAAAACCACTTTTCGCACTTGTGTTGGTGCAGGAAACCACTTTTGCACTTGTATTAGTGTGGAAAAAACACTTTTCGCACTTGTGTTAGTGTTGAAAAAACACTTTTCGCACTTGTGTTAGTGTTGAAAAACCACTTTTCGTACTTGTGTTAGTGTTGAAAAACCACTTTTCGCACCTGTGTTGGTGCATGAAACCACTTTTGCACTTGTATTAGTGTGGAAAAAACACTTTTTGCACTTGTGATAGTGTTGAAAAACCACTTTTCGCACTTGTGTTAGTGTTGAAAAACCACTTTTCGCACTTGTGTTGGTGCAGGAAACCACTTTTGCACTTGTATTAGTGTGGAAAAAACACTTTTTGCACTTGTGATAGTGTTGAAAAACCACTTTTCGCACTTGTGTTAGTGTTGAAAAACCACTTTTCGCACTTGTGTTGGTGCAGGAAACCACTTTTGCACTTGTATTAGTGTGGAAAAACCACTTTTCGCACTTGTGTTAGTGTTGAAAAACCACTTTTCGCACTTGTGTTAGTGTTGTTAAACCACATTTCGCACTTGTGTTGGTGCAGGAAACCACTTTTGCACTTGTATTAGTGTGGAAAAAACACTTCTTGCACTTGTGATAGTGTTGAAAAACCACTTTTCGCATTTGTGTTAGTGTTGAAAAACCAATTTTCGCACTTGTGTTAGTGTTGAAAAACCACTTTTCGCACTTGTGTTGGTGCAGGAAACCACTTCTGCACTTGTATTAGTGTGGAAAAAACACTTTTTGCACTTGTGATAGTGTTGAAAAACCACTTTTCGCACTTGTGTTAGTGTTGAAAAACCACTTTTCGCACTTGTGTTAGTGTTGAAAAACCACTTTTCGCACTTGTGGTAGTGTTGAAAAACCACTTTTCGCACTTGTGGTAGTGTTGAAAAACCACTTTTCGCACTTGTGTTGGTGCAGGAAACCACTTTTGCACTTGTATTAGTGTGGAAAAACCACTTTTCGCACTTGTGTTAGTGTGGAAAAAACACTTTTTGCACTTGTGATAGTGTTGACAAACCACTTTTCGCACTTGTGTTAGTGTTGAAAAACTACTTTTCGCACTTGTGATGGTGCAGGAAACCACTTTTGCACTTGTATTAGTGTGGAAAAAACACTTTTCGCACCTGTGTTAGTGTTGAAAAACCACTTTTCGCACTTGTGTTAGTGTTGAAAAACCACTTTTTGCACTTGTGTTAGTGTTGAAAAACCACTTTTCGCACTTGTGTTGGTGCAGGAAACCACTTTTGCACTTGTATTAGTGTGGAAAAAACACTTTTTGCACTTGTGATAGTGTTGAAAAACAACTTTTCGCACTTGTGTTAGTGTTGAAAAACCACTTTTCGCACTTGTGTTGGTGCAGGAAACCACTTTTGCACTTGTATTAGTGTGGAAAAACCACTTTTCGCACTTGTGTTCATGTTGAAAAACCACTTTTCGCACTTGTGTTAGTGTTGAAAAACCACTTTTAGCACTTGTGTTAGTGTTGAAAAACCACTTTTCGCACTTGTGTTAGTGTTGAAAAACCACTTTTCGCGCTTGTGTTAGTGTTGAAAAACCACTTTTCGCACTTGTGTTGGTGCAGGAAACCACTTTTGCACTTGTATTAGTGTGGAAAAACCACTTTTCGCACTTGTGTTAGTGTTGAAAAACCACTTTTCGCACTTGTGTAGGTGCAGGAAACCACTTTTGCACTTGTATTAGCGTGGAAAAAACACTTTTTGCACTTGTGATAGTGTTGAAAAACCACTTTTCGCATTTGTGTTAGTGTTGAAAAACCACTTTTCGCACTTGTGTTGGTGCAGGAAACCACTTTTGCACTTGTATTAGTGTGGAAAAAACACTTTTCGCACTTGTGTTCATGTTGAAAAACCACTCTTCGCACTTGTGTTAGTGTTGAAAAACCACTTTTAGCACTTGTGTTAGTGTTGAAAAACCACTTTTCGCACTTGTGTTAGTGTTGAAAAACCACTTTTCGCACTTGTGTTAGTGTTGAAAAACCACTTTTCGCACTTGTGTTGGTGCAGGAAACCACTTTTGCACTTGTATTAGTGTGGAAAAACCACTTTTCGCACTTGTGTTAGTGTTGAAAAACCACTTTTCGCACTTGTGTTAGTGTTGAAAAACTTCTTTTCGCACTTGTGTAGGTGCAGGAAACCACTTTTGCACTTGTATTAGTGTGGAAAAAACACTTTTTGCACTTGTGATAGTGTTGAAAAACCACTTTTCGCACTTGTGTTAGTGTTGAAAAACCACCTCTCGCACTTGTGTTGGTGCAGGAAACCACTTTTGCACTTGTATTAGTGTGGAAAAACCACTTTTCGCACTTGTGTTAGTGTTGAAAAACCACTTTTCGCACTTGTGTTGGTGTTGTTAAACCACTTTTCGCACTTGTGTTGGTGCAGGAAACCACTTTTGCACTTGTATTAGTGTGGAAAAAACACTTTTTGCACTTGTGATAGTGTTGAAAAACCACTTTTCGCACTTGTGTTAGTGTTGAAAAACCACTTTTCGCACTTGTGTTAGTGTTGAAAAACCACTTTTCGCACTTGTGTTAGTGTTGAAAAACCACTTTTCGCACTTGTGGTAGTGTTGAAAAACCACTTTTCGCACTTGTGTTGGTGCAGGAAACCACTTTTGCACTTGTATTAGTGTGGAAAAACCACTTTTCGCACTTGTGTTAGTGTGGAAAAAACACTTTTTGCACTTGTGATAGTGTTGACAAACCACTTTTCGCACTTGTGTTAGTGTTGAAAAACTACTTTTCGCACTTGTGATGGTGCAGGAAACCACTTTTGCACTTGTATTAGTGTGGAAAAAACACTTTTCTCACCTGTGTTAGTGTTGAAAAACCACTTTTCGCACTTGTGTTAATGTTGAAAAACCACTTTTTGCACTTGTGTTAGTGTTGAAAAACCACTTTTCGCACTTGTGTTGGTGCAGGAAACCACTTTTGCACTTGTATTAGTGTGGAAAAAACACTTTTTGCACTTGTGATAGTGTTGAAAAACAACTTTTCGCACTTGTGTTAGTGTTGAAAAACCACTTTTCGCACTTGTGTTGGTGCAGGAAACCACTTTTGCACTTGTATTAGTGTGGAAAAAGCACTTTTCGCACTTGTGTTCATGTTGAAAAACCACTTTTAGCACTTGTGTTAGTGTTGAAAAACCACTTTTCGCACTTGTGTTGGTGCAGGAAACCACGTTTGCACTTGTATTAGTGTGGAAAAACCACTTTTCGCACTTGTGTTCATGTTGAAAAACCACTTTTCGCACTTGTGTTAGTGTTGAAAAACCACTTTTAGCACTTGTGTTGGTGTTGAAAAACCACTTTTCGCACTTGTGTTAGTGTTGAAAAACCACTTTTCGCACTTGTGTTAGTGTTGAAAAACCACTTTTCGCACTTGTGTTGGTGCAGGAAACCACTTTTGCACTTGTATTAGTGTGGAAAAACCACTTTTCGCACTTGTGTTAGTGTTGAAAAACCACTTTTCGCACTTGTGTTAGTGTTGAAAAACTTCTTTTCGCACTTGTGTAGGTGCAGGAAACCACTTTTGCACTTGTATTAGTGTGGAAAAAACACTTTTTGGACTTGTGTTAGTGTTGAAAAACCACTTTTCGCACTTGTGTTAGTGTTGAAAAACCACTTTTCGCACTTGTGTTGGTGCAGGAAACCACTTTTGCACTTGTATTAGCGTGGAAAAAACACTTTTTGCACTTGTGATAGTGTTGAAAAACCACTTTTCGCATTTGTGTTAGTGTTGAAAAACCACTTTTCGCACTTGTGTTAGTGTTGAAAAACCACTTTTAGCACTTGTGTTAGTGTTGAAAAACCACTTTTCGCACTTGTGTTAGTGTTGAAAAACCACTTTTCGCACTTGTGTTAGTGTTGAAAAACCACTTTTCGCACTTGTGTTGGTGCAGGAAACCACTTTTGCAATTTGTGTTAGTGTTGTTAAACCACATTTCGCACTTGTGTTGGTGCAGGAAACCACTTTTGCACTTGTATTAGTGTGGAAAAACCACTTTTCGCACTTGTGTTAGTGTGGAAAAAACACTTTTTGCACTTGTGATAGTGTTGACAAACCACTTTTCGCACTTGTGTTAGTGTTGAAAAACTACTTTTCGCACTTGTGATGGTGCAGGAAACCACTTTTGCACTTGTATTAGTGTGGAAAAAACACTTTTCGCACCTGTGTTAGTGTTGAAAAACCACTTTTCGCACTTGTGTTAGTGTTGAAAAACCACTTTTTGCACTTGTGTTAGTGTTGAAAAACCACTTTTCGCACTTGTGTTGGTGCAGGAAACCACTTTTGCACTTGTATTAGTGTGGAAAAAACACTTTTTGCACTTGTGATAGTGTTGAAAAACAACTTTTCGCACTTGTGTTAGTGTTGAAAAACCACTTTTCGCACTTGTGTTGGTGCAGGAAACCACTTTTGCACTTGTATTAGTGTGGAAAAACCACTTTTCGCACTTGTGTTCATGTTGAAAAACCACTTTTTGCACTTGTGTTAGTGTTGAAAAACCACTTTTAGCACTTGTGTTAGTGTTGAAAAACCACTTTTCGCACTTGTGTTAGTGTTGAAAAACCACTTTTCGCGCTTGTGTTAGTGTTGAAAAACCACTTTTCGCACTTGTGTTGGTGCAGGAAACCACTTTTGCACTTGTATTAGTGTGGAAAAACCACTTTTCGCACTTGTGTTAGTGTTGAAAAACCACTTTTCGCACTTGTGTTAGTGTTGAAAAACTTCTTTTCGCACTTGTGTAGGTGCAGGAAACCACTTTTGCACTTGTATTAGTGTGGAAAAAACACTTTTTGCACTTGTGATAGTGTTGAAAAACCACTTTTCGCACTTGTGTTGGTGCAGGAAACCACTGTTGCACTTGTATTATTGTGGAAAAAACACTTTTCGCACTTGTGTTAGTGTTGAAAACCCACTTTTCGCACTTGTGTTAGTGTTGAAAAACCACTTTTCGCACTTGTGTTAGTGTTGAAAAACCACTTTTCGCACTTGTGTTGGTGCAGGAAACCACTTTTGCACTTGTATTAGCGTGGAAAAAACACTTTTTGCACTTGTGATAGTGTTGAAAAACCACTTTTCGCATTTGTGTTAGTGTTGAAAAACCACTTTTCGCACTTGTGTTGGTGCAGGAAACCACTTTTGCACTTGTATTAGTGTGGAAAAAACACTTTTCGCACTTGTGTTCATGTTGAAAAACCACTCTTCGCACTTGTGTTAGTGTTGAAAAACCACTTTTAGCACTTGTGTTAGTGTTGAAAAACCACTTTTCGCACTTGTTTTAGTGTTGAAAAACCACTTTTCGCACTTGTGTTAGTGTTGAAAAACCACTTTTCGCACTTGTGTTGGTGCAGGAAACCACTTTTGCACTTGTATTAGTGTGGAAAAACCACTTTTCGCACTTGTGTTAGTGTTGAAAAACCACTTTTCGCACTTGTGTTAGTGTTGAAAAACTTCTTTTCGCACTTGTGTAGGTGCAGGAAACCACTTTTGCACTTGTATTAGTGTGGAAAAAACACTTTTTGCACTTGTGATAGTGTTGAAAAACCACTTTTCGCACTTGTGTTAGTGTTGAAAAACCACTTCTCGCACTTGTGTTGGTGCAGGAAACCACTTTTGCACTTGTATTAGTGTGGAAAAACCACTTTTCGCACTTGTGTTAGTGTTGAAAAACCACTTTTCGCACTTGTGTTGGTGTTGTTAAACCACTTTTCGCACTTGTGTTGGTGCAGGAAACCACTTTTGCACTTGTATTAGTGTGGAAAAAACACTTTTTGCACTTGTGATAGTGTTGAAAAACCACTTTTCGCACTTGTGTTAGTGTTGAAAAACCACTTTTCGCACTTGTGTTAGTGTTGAAAAACCACTTTTCGCACTTGTGTTAGTGTTGAAAAACCACTTTTCGCACTTGTGGTAGTGTTGAAAAACCACTTTTCGCACTTGTGTTGGTGCAGGAAACCACTTTTGCACTTGTATTAGTGTGGAAAAACCACTTTTCGCACTTGTGTTAGTGTGGAAAAAACACTTTTTGCACTTCTGATAGTGTTGACAAACCACTTTTCGCACTTGTGTTAGTGTTGAAAAACTACTTTTCGCACTTGTGATGGTGCAGGAAACCACTTTTGCACTTGTATTAGTGTGGAAAAAACACTTTTCTCACCTGTGTTAGTGTTGAAAAACCACTTTTCGCACTTGTGTTAATGTTGAAAAACCACTTTTTGCACTGTGTTAGTGTTGAAAAACCACTTTTCGCACTTGTGTTGGTGCAGGAAACCACTTTTGCACTTGTATTAGTGTGGAAAAAACACTTTTTGCACTTGTGATAGTGTTGAAAAACAACTTTTCGCACTTGTGTTAGTGTTGAAAAACCACTTTTCGCACTTGTGTTGGTGCAGGAAACCACTTTTGCACTTGTATTAGTGTGGAAAAAGCACTTTTCGCACTTGTGTTCATGTTGAAAAACCACTTTTAGCACTTGTGTTAGTGTTGAAAAACCACTTTTCGCACTTGTGTTGGTGCAGGAAACCACGTTTGCACTTGTATTAGTGTGGAAAAACCACTTTTCGCACTTGTGTTCATGTTGAAAAACCACTTTTCGCACTTGTGTTAGTGTTGAAAAACCACTTTTAGCACTTGTGTTAGTGTTGAAAAACCACTTTTCGCACTTGTGTTAGTGTTGAAAAACCACTTTTCGCACTTGTGTTAGTGTTGAAAAACCACTTTTCGCACTTGTGTTGGTGCAGGAAACCACTTTTGCACTTGTATTAGTGTGGAAAAACCACTTTTCGCACTTGTGTTAGTGTTGAAAAACCACTTTTCGCACTTGTGTTAGTGTTGAAAAACTTCTTTTCGCACTTGTGTAGGTGCAGGAAACCACTTTTGCACTTGTATTAGTGTGGAAAAAACACTTTTTGCACTTGTGATAGTGTTGAAAAACCACTTTTCGCACTTGTGTTTGTGTTGAAAAACCACTTTTCGCACTTGTGTTGGTGCAGGAAACCACTTTTGCACTTGTATTATTGTGGAAAAAACACTTTTCGCACTTGTGTTAGTGTTGAAAACCCACTTTTCGCACCTGTGTTAGTGTTGAAAAACCACTTTTCGCACTTGTGTTAGTGTTGAAAAACCACTTTTCGCACTTGTGTTGGTGCAGGAAACCACTTTTGCACTTGTATTAGCGTGGAAAAAACACTTTTTGCACTTGTGATAGTGTTGAAAAACCACTTTTCGCATTTGTGTTAGTGTTGAAAAACCACTTTTCGCACTTGTGTTAGTGTTGAAAAACCACTTTTAGCACTTGTGTTAGTGTTGAAAAACCACTTTTCGCACTTGTGTTAGTGTTGAAAAACCACTTTTCGCACTTGTGTTAGTGTTGAAAAACCACTTTTCGCACTTGTGTTGGTGCAGGAAACCACTTTTGCACTTGTATTAGTGTGGAAAAACCACTTTTCGCACTTGTGTTAGTGTTGAAAAACCACTTTTCGCACTTGTGTTAGTGTTGAAAAACTTCTTTTCGCACTTGTGTAGGTGCAGGAAACCACTTTTGCACTTGTATTAGTGTGGAAAAAACACTTTTTGCACTTGTGATAGTGTTGAAAAACCACTTTTCGCACTTGTGTTAGTGTTGAAAAACCACTTTTCGCACTTGTGTTGGTGCAGGAAACCACTTTTGCACTTGTATTAGTGTGGAAAAACCACTTTTCGCACTTGTGTTAGTGTTGAAAAACCACTTTTCGCACTTGTGTTGGTGTTGTTAAACCACTTTTCGCACTTGTGTTGGTGCAGGAAACCACTTTTGCACTTGTATTAGTGTGGAAAAAACACTTCTTGCACTTGTGATAGTGTTGAAAAACCACTTTTCGCACTTGTGTTAGTGTTGAAAAACCAATTTTCGCACTTGTGTTAGTGTTGAAAAACCACTTTTCGCACTTGTGTTGGTGCAGGAAACCACTTTTGTACTTGTATTAGTGTGGAAAAAACACTTTTTGCACTTGTGATAGTGTTGAAAAACCACTTTTCGCACTTGTGTTAGTGTTGAAAAACCACTTTTCGCACTTGTGTTAGTGTTGAAAAACCACTTTTCGCACTTGTGTTAGTGTTGAAAAACCACTTTTCGCACTTGTGTTGGTGCAGGAAACCACTTTTGCACTTGTATTAGTGTGGAAAAACCACTTTTCGCACTTGTGTTAGTGTGGAAAAAACACTTTTTGCACTTGTGATAGTGTTGACAAACCACTTTTCGCACTTGTGTTAGTGTTGAAAAACTACTTTTCGCACTTGTGATGGTGCAGGAAACCACTTTTGCACTTGTATTAGTGTGGAAAAAACACTTTTCGCACCTGTGTTAGTGTTGAAAAACCACTTTTCGCACTTGTGTTAGTGTTGAAAAACCACTTTTTGCACTTGTGTTAGTGTTGAAAAACCACTTTTCGCACTTGTGTTGGTGCAGGAAACCACTTTTGCACTTGTATTAGTGTGGAAAAAACACTTTTTGCACTTGTGATAGTGTTGAAAAACAACTTTTCGCACTTGTGTTAGTGTTGAAAAACCACTTTTCGCACTTGTGTTGGTGCAGGAAACCACTTTTGCACTTGTATTAGTGTGGAAAAACCACTTTTCGCACTTGTGTTCATGTTGAAAAACCACTTTTCGCACTTGTGTTAGTGTTGAAAAACCACTTTTAGCACTTGTGTTAGTGTTGAAAAACCACTTTTCGCACTTGTGTTAGTGTTGAAAAACCACTTTTCGCACTTGTGTTAGTGTTGAAAAACCACTTTTCGCACTTGTGTTAGTGTTGAAAAACCACTTTTCGCACTTGTGTTGGTGCAGGAAACCACTTTTGCACTTGTATTAGTGTGGAAAAAACACTTTTCGCACTTGTGTTAGTGTTGAAAAAACACTTTTCGCACTTGTGTTAGTGTTGAAAAACTTCTTTTCGCACTTGCGTAGGTGCAGGAAACCACTTTTGCACTTGTATTAGTGTGGAAAAAAACACTTTTTGCACTTGTGATAGTGTTGAAAAACCACTTTTCGCACTTGTGTTTGTGTTGAAAAACCACTTTGCGCACTTGTGTTGGTGCAGGAAACCACTTTTGCACTTGTATTAGTGTGGAAAGAACACTTTTCGCACTTGTGTTAGTGTTGAAAACCCACTTTTCGCACTTGTGTTAGTGTTGAAAAACCACTTTTCGCACTTGTGTTAGTGTTGAAAAACCACTTTTCGCACTTGTGTTGGTGCAGGAAACCACTTTTGCACTTGTATTAGCGTGGAAAAAACACTTTTTGCACTTGTGATAGTGTTGAAAAACCACTTTTCGCATTTGTGTTAGTGTTGAAAAACCACTTTTCGCACTTGTGTTGGTGCAGGAAACCACTTTTGCACTTGTATTAGTGTGGAAAAAACACTTTTCGCACTTGTGTTAGTGTTGAAAAACCACTTTTAGCACTTGTGTTAGTGTTGAAAAACCACTTTTCGCACTTGTGTTAGTGTTGAAAAACCACTTTTCGCACTTGTGTTAGTGTTGAAAAACCACTTTTCGCACTTGTGTTGGTGCAGGAAACCACTTTTGCACTTGTATTAGTGTGGAAAAACCACTTTTCGCACTTGTGTTAGTGTTGAAAAACCACTTTTCGCACTTGTGTTAGTGTTGAAAAACTTCTTTTCGCACTTGTGTAGGTGCAGGAAACCACTTTTGCACTTGTATTAGTGTGGAAAAAACACTTTTTGCACTTGTGATAGTGTTGAAAAACCACTTTTCGCACTTGTGTTAGTGTTGAAAAACCACTTTTCGCACTTGTGTTGGTGCAGGAAACCACTTTTGCACTTGTATTAGTGTGGAAAAACCACTTTTCGCACTTGTGTTAGTGTTGAAAAACCACTTTTCGCACTTGTGTTGGTGTTGTTAAACCACTTTTCGCACTTGTGTTGGTGCAGGAAACCACTTTTGCACTTGTATTAGTGTGGAAAAAACACTTCTTGCACTTGTGATAGTGTTGAAAAACCACTTTTCGCACTTGTGTTAGTGTTGAAAAACCAATTTTCGCACTTGTGTTAGTGTTGAAAAACCACTTTTCGCACTTGTGTTGGTGCAGGAAACCACTTTTGTACTTGTATTAGTGTGGAAAAAACACTTTTTGCACTTGTGATAGTGTTGAAAAACCACTTTTCGCACTTGTGTTAGTGTTGAAAAACCACTTTTCGCACTTGTGTTAGTGTTGAAAAACCACTTTTCGCACTTGTGTTAGTGTTGAAAAACCACTTTTCGCACTTGTGTTGGTGCAGGAAACCACTTTTGCACTTGTATTAGTGTGGAAAAACCACTTTTCGCACTTGTGTTAGTGTGGAAAAAACACTTTTTGCACTTGTGATAGTGTTGACAAACCACTTTTCGCACTTGTGTTAGTGTTGAAAAACTACTTTTCGCACTTGTGATGGTGCAGGAAACCACTTTTGCACTTGTATTAGTGTGGAAAAAACACTTTTCGCACCTGTGTTAGTGTTGAAAAACCACTTTTCGCACTTGTGTTAGTGTTGAAAAACCACTTTTTGCACTTGTGTTAGTGTTGAAAAACCACTTTTCGCACTTGTGTTGGTGCAGGAAACCACTTTTGCACTTGTATTAGTGTGGAAAAAACACTTTTTGCACTTGTGATAGTGTTGAAAAACAACTTTTCGCACTTGTGTTAGTGTTGAAAAACCACTTTTCGCACTTGTGTTGGTGCAGGAAACCACTTTTGCACTTGTATTAGTGTGGAAAAACCACTTTTCGCACTTGTGTTCATGTTGAAAAACCACTTTTCGCACTTGTGTTAGTGTTGAAAAACCACTTTTAGCACTTGTGTTAGTGTTGAAAAACCACTTTTCGCACTTGTGTTAGTGTTGAAAAACCACTTTTCGCACTTGTGTTAGTGTTGAAAAACCACTTTTCGCACTTGTGTTAGTGTTGAAAAACCACTTTTCGCACTTGTGTTGGTGCAGGAAACCACTTTTGCACTTGTATTAGTGTGGAAAAAACACTTTTCGCACTTGTGTTAGTGTTGAAAAAACACTTTTCGCACTTGTGTTAGTGTTGAAAAACTTCTTTTCGCACTTGCGTAGGTGCAGGAAACCACTTTTGCACTTGTATTAGTGTGGAAAAAAACACTTTTTGCACTTGTGATAGTGTTGAAAAACCACTTTTCGCACTTGTGTTTGTGTTGAAAAACCACTTTGCGCACTTGTGTTGGTGCAGGAAACCACTTTTGCACTTGTATTAGTGTGGAAAGAACACTTTTCGCACTTGTGTTAGTGTTGAAAACCCACTTTTCGCACTTGTGTTAGTGTTGAAAAACCACTTTTCGCACTTGTGTTAGTGTTGAAAAACCACTTTTCGCACTTGTGTTGGTGCAGGAAACCACTTTTGCACTTGTATTAGCGTGGAAAAAACACTTTTTGCACTTGTGATAGTGTTGAAAAACCACTTTTCGCATTTGTGTTAGTGTTGAAAAACCACTTTTCGCACTTGTGTTGGTGCAGGAAACCACTTTTGCACTTGTATTAGTGTGGAAAAAACACTTTTTGCACTTGTGATAGTGTTGAAAAACCACTTTTCGCACTTGTGTTGGTGCAGGAAACCACTTTTGCACTTGTATTAGTGTTGAAAAACCACTTTTCGCACTTGTGTTAGTGTTGAAAAACCACTTTTCGCACTTGTGTTGGTGCAGGAAACCACTTTTGCACTTGTATTAGTGTTGAAAAACCACTTTTCGCACTTGTGTTAGTGTTGAAAAACCACTTTTCGCACTTGTGTTGGTGCAGGAAACCACTTTTGCACTTGTATTAGTGTTGAAAAACCACTTTTCGCACTTGTGATAGTGTTGAAAAACCACTTTTCGCACTTGTGTTAGTGTTGAAAAACCACTTTTCGCACTTGTGTTGGTGCAGGAAACCACTTTTGCACTTGTATTAGTGTGGAAAAACCACTTTTCGCACTTGTGTTAGTGTTGAAAAACCACTTTTCGCACTTGTGTTAGTGTTGTTAAACCACTTTTCGCACTTGTGTTGGTGCAGGAAACCACTTTTGCACCTGTATTAGTGTGGAAAAACACTTCTTGCACTTGTGATAGTGTTGAAAAACCACTTTTCGCACTTGTGTTGGTGCAGGAAACCACTTTTGCACTCGTATTAGTGTTGAAAAACCACTTTTTGCACTTTTGTTAGTGTTGAAAAACCACTTTTCGCACTTGTGTTGGTGCAGGAAACCACTTTTGCACTTGTATTAGTGTGGAAAAACACTTTTTGCACTTCTGATAGTGTTGAAAAACCACTTTTCGCACTTGTGTTAGTGTTGAAAAACCACTTTTCACACTTGTGTTAGTGTTGAAAAACCACTTTTCGCACTTGTGTTGGTGCAGGAAACCACTTTTGCACTTGTATTAGTGTGGAAAAAACACTTTTCGCACTTGTGTTAGTGTTGAAAAAACACTTTTCGCACTTGTGTTAGTGTTGAAAAACCACTTTTCGCACTTGTGTTAGTGTTGAAAAACCACTTTTCGCACTTGTGTTGGTGCATGAAACCACTTTTGCACTTGTATTAGTGTGGAAAAAACACTTTTTGCACTTGTGATAGTGTTGAAAAAGCACTTTTCGCACTTGTGTTAGTGTTGAAAAACCACTTTTCGCACTTGTGTTGGTGCAGGAAACCACTTTTGCACTTGTATTAGTGTGGAAAAACCACTTTTCGCACTTGTGTTAGTGTTGAAAAACCACTTTTCGCACTTGTGTTAGTGTTGAAAAACCACTTTTCGCACTTGTGTTAGTGTTGAAAAACCACTTTTCGCACTTGTGTTAGTGCTGAAAAACCACTTTTCGCACTTGTGTTGGTGCAGGAAACCACTTTTGCACTTGTATTAGTGTGGAAAAACCACTTTTCGCACTTGTGTTAGTGTTGAAAAACCACTTTTAGCACTTGTGTTAGTGTTGAAAAACCACTTTTCGCACTTGTGTTAGTGTTGAAAAACCACTTTTCGCACTTGTTAGTGTTGAAAAACCACTTTTCGCACTTGTGTTGGTGCAGGAAACCACTTTTGCACTTGTATTAGTGTGGAAAAACCACTTTTCGCACTTGTGTTAGTGTTGAAAAACCACTTTTCGCACTTGTGTTAGTGTTGAAAAACTTCTTTTCGCACTTGTGTAGGTGCAGGAAACCACTTTTGCACTTGTATTAGTGTGGAAAAAACACTTTTTGCACTTGTGATAGTGTTGAAAAACCACTTTTCGCACTTGTGTTTGTGTTGAAAAACCACTTTTCGCACTTGTGTTAGTGTTGAAAAACCACTTTTCGCACTTGTGTTGGTGCATGAAACCACTTTTGCACTTGTATTAGTGTGGAAAAAACACTTTTTGCACTTGTGATAGTGTTGAAAAACCACTTTTCGCACTTGTGTTAGTGTTGAAAAACCACTTTTCGCACTTGTGTTGGTGCAGGAAACCACTTTTGCACTTGTATTAGTGTGGAAAAACCACTTTTCGCACTTGTGTTAGTGTTGAAAAACCACTTTTCGCACTTGTGTTAGTGTTGTTAAACCACTTTTCGCACTTGTGTTGGTGCAGGAAACCACTTTTGCACTTGTATTAGTGTGGAAAAAACACTTCTTGCACTTGTGATAGTGTTGAAAAACCACTTTTCGCACTTGTGTTAGTGTTGAAAAACCAATTTTCGCACTTGTGTTAGTGTTGAAAAACCACTTTTCGCACTTGTGTTGGTGCAGGAAACCACTTTTGCACTTGTATTAGTGTGGAAAAAACACTTTTTGCACTTGTGATAGTGTTGAAAAACCACTTTTCGCACTTGTGTTAGTGTTGAAAAACCACTTTTCGCACTTGTGTTAGTGTTGAAAAACCACTTTTCGCACTTGTGTTAGTGTTGAAAAACCACTTTTCGCACTTGTGGTAGTGTTGAAAAACCACTTTTCGCACTTGTGTTGGTGCAGGAAACCACTTTTGCACTTGTATTAGTGTGGAAAAACCACTTTTCGCACTTGTGTTAGTGTGGAAAAAACACTTTTTGCACTTGTGATAGTGTTGACAAACCACTTTTCGCACTTGTGTTAGTGTTGAAAAAGTACTTTTCGCACTTGTGATGGTGCAGGAAACCACTTTTGCACTTGTATTAGTGTGGAAAAAACACTTTTCGCACCTGTGTTAGGGTTGAAAAACCACTTTTCGCACTTGTGTTAGTGTTGAAAAACTACTTTTTGCACTTGTGTTAGTGTTGAAAAACCACTTTTCACACTTGTGTTGGTGCAGGAAACCACTTTTGCACTTGTATTAGTGTGGAAAAAACACTTTTTGCACTTGTGATAGTGTTGAAAAAAAACTTTTCGCACTTGTGTTAGTGTTGAAAAACCACTTTTCGCACTTGTGTTGGTGCAGGAAACCACTTTTGCACTTGTATTAGTGTGGAAAAACCACTTTTCGCACTTGTGTTCATGTTGAAAAACCACTTTTCGCACTTGTGTTAGTGTTGAAAAACCACTTTTAGCACTTGTGTTAGTGTTGAAAAACCACTTTTCGCACTTGTGTTAGTGTTGAAAAACCACTTTTCGCGCTTGTGTTAGTGTTGAAAAACCACTTTTCGCACTTGTGTTGGTGCAGGAAACCACTTTTGCACTTGTATTAGTGTGGAAAAACCACTTTTCGCACTTGTGTTAGTGTTGAAAAAACACTTTTCGCACTTGTGTTAGTGTTGATAAACTTCTTTTCGCACTTGTGTAGGTGCAGGAAACCACTTTTGCACTTGTATTAGTGTGGAAAAAACACTTTTTGCACTTGTGATAGTGTTGAAAAACCACTTTTCGCACTTGTGTTTGTGTTGAAAAACCACTTTTCGCACTTGTGGTAGTGTTGAAAAACCACTTTTCGCACTTGTGTTGGTGCAGGAAACCACTTTTGCACTTGTATTAGTGTGGAAAAAACACTTTTTGCACTTGTGATAGTGTTGAAAAACCACTTTTCGCACTTGTGTTAGTGTTGAAAAACCACTTTTTGCACTTGTGTTTGTGTTGAAAAACCACTTTTCGCACTTGTGGTAGTGTTGAAAAACCACTTTTCGCACTTGTGTTGGTGCAGGAAACCACTTTTGCACTTGTATTAGTGTGGAAAAAACACTTTTTGCACTTGTGATAGTGTTGAAAAACCACTTTTCGCACTTGTGTTAGTGTTGAAAAACCACTTTTTGCACTTGTGTTAGTGTTGAAAAACCACTTTTCGCACTTGTGTTGGTGCAGGAAACCACTTTTGCACTTGTATTACTGTGGAAAAAACACTTTTCGCACTTGTGTTAGTGTTGAAAAACCACTTTTTGCACTTGTGTTAGTGTTGAAAAACCACTTTTCGCACTTGTGTTAGTGTTGAAAAACCACGTTTCGCACTTGTGTTGGTGCAGGCAACCACTTTTGCACTTGTATTAGTGTGGAAAAAACACTTTTTGCACTTGTGATAGTGTTGAAAAACCACTTTTCGCACTTGTGTTAGTGTTGAAACACCACTTTTCGCACTTGTGTTAGTGTTGAAAAACAACTTTTCGCACATGTGTTGGTGCATGAAACCACTTTTGCACTTGTATTAGTGTGGAAAAAACACTTTTTGCACTTGTGATAGTGTTGAAAAACCACTTTTCGCACTTGTGTTAGTGTTGAAAAACCACTTTTCGCACTTGTGTTGGTGCATGAAACCACTTTTGCACTTGTATTAGTGTGGAAAAACACTTTTCGCACTTGTGTTAGTGTTGAAAAACCACTTTTCGCACTTGTGTTGGTGCAGGAAACCACTTTTGCACTTGTATTAGTGTGGAAAAACCACTTTTCGCACTTGTGTTATTGATGAAAAACCACTTTTCGCACTTGTGTTAGTGTTGAAAAACCACTTTTCGCACTTGTGTTAGTGTTGAAAAACCACTTTTCGCACTTGTGTTGGTGCAGGAAACCACTTTTGCACATGTATTAGTGTGGAAAAAACACTTTTCGCACTTGTGTTAGTGTTGAAAAAACACTTTTCGCACTTGTGTTAGTGTTGAAAAACCACTTTTCGCACTTGTGTTAGTGTTGAAAAACCACTTTTCGCACCTGTGTTGGTGCATGAAACCACTTTTGCACTTGTATTAGTGTGGAAAAAACACTTTTTGCACTTGTGATAGTGTTGAAAAACCACTTTTCGCACTTGTGTTAGTGTTGAAAAACCACTTTTCGCACTTGGGTTGGTGCAGGAAACCACTTTTGCACATGTATTAGTGTGGAAAAACCACTTTTCGCACTTGTGTTAGTGTTGAAAAACCACTTTTCACACTTGTGTTAGTGTTGAAAAACCACTTTTCGCAACTTGTGTTGGTGCAGAAAACCACTTTTGCACTTGTATTAGTGTGGAAAAAACACTTTTTGCACTTGTGATAGTGTTGAAAAACCACTTTTCGCACTTGTGTTGGTGCAGGAAACCACTTTTGCACTTGTATTAGTGTGGAAAAAACACTTTTTGCACTTGTGATAGTGTTGAAAAACCACTTTTCGCACTTGTGTTAGTGTTGAAAAACCACTTTTCGCACTTGTGTTGGTGCAGGAAACCACTTTTGCACTTGTATTAGTGTGGAAAAACCACTTTTCGCACTTGTGTTGGTGTTGAAAAACCACTTTTCGCACTTGTGTTAGTGTTGTTAAACCACTTTTCGCACTTGTGTTGGTGCAGGAAACCACTTTTGCACTTGTATTAGTGTGGAAAAAACACTTCTTGCACTTGTGATAGTGTTGAAAAACCACTTTTCGCACTTGTGTTAGTGTTGAAAAACCAATTTTCGCACTTGTGTTAGTGTTGAAAAACCACTTTTCGCACTTGTGTTGGTGCAGGAAACCACTTTTGCACTTGTATTAGTGTGGAAAAAACACTTTTTGCACTTGTGATAGTGTTGAAAAACCACTTTTCGCACTTGTGTTGGTGTTGAAAAACCACTTTTCGCACTTGTGTTAGTGTTGAAAAACCACTTTTCGCACTTGTGGTAGTGTTGAAAAACCACTTTTCGCACTTGTGGTAGTGTTGAAAAACCACTTTTCGCACTTGTGTTGGTGCAGGAAACCACTTTTGCACTTGTATTAGTGTGGAAAAACCACTTTTCGCACTTGTGTTAGTGTGGAAAAAACACTTTTTGCACTTGTGATAGTGTTGACAAACCACTTTTCGCACTCGTGTTAGTGTTGAAAAACTACTTTTCGCACTTGTGATGGTGCAGGAAACCACTTTTGCACTTGTATTAGTGTGGAAAAAACACTTTTCGCACCTGTGTTAGTGTTGAAAAACCACTTTTCGCACTTGTGTTAGTGTTGAAAAACCACTTTTTGCACTTGTGTTAGTGTTGAAAAACCACTTTTCGCACTTGTGTTGGTGCAGGAAACCACTTTTGCACTTGTATTAGTGTGGAAAAAACACTTTTTGCACTTGTGATAGTGTTGAAAAACAACTTTTCGCACTTGTGTTAGTGTTGAAAAACCACTTTTCGCACTTGTGTTGGTGCAGGAAACCACTTTTGCACTTGTATTAGTGTGGAAAAACCACTTTTCGCACTTGTGTTCATGTTGAAAAACCACTTTTCGCACTTGTGTTAGTGTTGAAAAACCACTTTTAGCACTTGTGTTAGTGTTGAAAAACCACTTTTCGCACTTGTGTTAGTGTTGAAAAACCACTTTTCGCACTTGTGTTAGTGTTGAAAAACCACTTTTCGCACTTGTGTTGGTGCAGGAACCCACTTTTGCACTTGTATTAGTGTGGAAAAACCACTTTTCGCACTTGTGTTAGTGTTGAAAAACCACTTTTCGCACTTGTGTTAGTGTTGAAAAACTTCTTTTCGCACTTGTGTAGGTGCAGGAAACCACTTTTGCACTTGTATTGGTGTGGAAAAAACACTTTTTGCACTTGTGATAGTGTTGAAAAACCACTTTTCGCACTTGTGTTTGTGTTGAAAAACCACTTTTCGCACTTGTGTTGGTGCAGGAAACCACTTTTGCACTTGTATTATTGTGGAAAAAAGACTTTTCGCACTTGTGTTAGTGTTGAAAACCCACTTTTCGCACTTGTGTTAGTGTTGAAAAACCACTTTTCGCACTTGTGTTAGTGTTGAAAAACCACTTTTCGCACTTGTGTTGGTGCAGGAAACCACTTTTGCACTTGTATTAGCGTGGAAAAAACACTTTTTGCACTTGTGATAGTGTTGAAAAACCACTTTTCGCATTTGTGTTAGTGTTGAAAAACCACTTTTCGCACTTGTGTTGGTGCAGGAAACCACTTTTGCACTTGTATTAGTGTGGAAAAAACACTTTTCGCACTTGTGTTCATGTTGAAAAAGCACTTTTCGCACTTGTGTTAGTGTTGAAAAACCACTTTTAGCACTTGTGTTAGTGTTGAAAAACCACTTTTCGCACTTGTGTTAGTGTTGAAAAACCACTTTTCGCACTTGTGTTAGTGTTGAAAAACCACTTTTCGCACTTGTGTTGGTGCAGGAAACCACTTTTGCACTTGTATTAGTGTGGAAAAACCACTTTTCGCACTTGTGTTAGTGTTGAAAAACCACTTTTCACACTTGTGTTAGTGTTGAAAACCTCTTTTCGCACTTGTGTAGGTGCAGGAAACCACTTTTGCACTTGTATTAGTGTGGAAAAAACACTTTTTGCACTTGTGATAGTGTTGAAACACCACTTTTCACACTTGTGTTAGTGTTGAAAAACCACTTTTCGCACTTGTGTTGGTGCAGGAAACCACTTTTGCACTTGTATTAGTGTGGAAAAACCACTTTTCGCACTTGTGTTAGTGTTGAAAAACCACTTTTCGCACTTGTGTTGGTGTTGTTAAACCACTTTTCGCACTTGTGTTGGTGCAGGAAACCACTTTTGCACTTGTATTAGTGTGGAAAAAACACTTCTTGCACTTGTGATAGTGTTGAAAAACCACTTTTCGCACTTGTGTTAGTGTTGAAAAACCAATTTTCGCACTTGTGTTAGTGTTGAAAAACCACTTTTCGCACTTGTGTTGGTGCAGGAAACCACTTTTGCACTTGTATTAGTGTGGAAAAAACACTTTTTGCACTTGTGATAGTGTTGAAAAACCACTTTTCGCACTTGTGTTAGTGTTGAAAAACCACTTTTCGCACTTGTGTTAGTGTTGAAAAACCACTTTTCGCACTTGTGTTAGTGTTGAAAAACCACTTTTCGCACTTGTGGTAGTGTTGAAAAACCACTTTTCGCACTTGTGTTGGTGCAGGAAACCACTTTTGCACTTGTATTAGTGTGGAAAAACCACTTTTCGCACTTGTGTTAGTGTGGAAAAAACACTTTTTGCACTTGTGATAGTGTTGACAAACCACTTTTCGCACTTGTGTTAGTGTTGAAAAACTACTTTTCGCACTTGTGATGGTGCAGGAAACCACTTTTGCACTTGTATTAGTGTGGAAAAAACACTTTTCGCACCTGTGTTAGTGTTGAAAAACCACTTTTCGCACTTGTGTTAGTGTTGAAAAACCACTTTTTGCACTTGTGTTAGTGTTGAAAAACCACTTTTCGCACTTGTGTTGGTGCAGGAAACCACTTTTGCACTTGTATTAGTGTGGAAAAACCACTTTTCGCACTTGTGTTCATGTTGAAAAACCACTTTTCGCACTTGTGTTAGTGTTGAAAAACCACTTTTAGCACTTGTGTTAGTGTTGAAAAACCACTTTTCGTACTTCTGTTAGTGTTGAAAAACCACTTTTCGCACTTGTGTTAGTGTTGAAAAACCACTTTTCGCACTTGTGTTGGTGCAGGAAACCACTTTTGCACTTGTATTAGTGTGGACAAAACACTTTTTGCACTTGTGATAGTGTTGAAAAAAAACTTTTCGCACTTGTGTTAGTGTTGAAAAACCACTTTTCGCACTTGTGTTGGTGCAGGAAACCACTTTTGCACTTGTATTAGTGTGGAAAAACCACTTTTCGCACTTGTGTTCATGTTGAAAAACCACTTTTCGCACTTGTGTTAGTGTTGAAAAACCACTTTTCGCACTTGTGTTAGTGTTGAAAAACCACTTTTCGCACTTGTGTTAGTGTTGAAAAACCACTTTTCGCACTTGTGTTGGTGCAGGAAACCACTTTTGCACTTGTATTAGTGTGGAAAAACCACTTTTCGCACTTGTGTTAGTGTTGAAAAACCACTTTTCGCACTTGTGTTAGTGTTGAAAAACTTCTTTTCGCACTTGTGTAGGTGCAGGAAACCACTTTTGCACTTGTATTAGTGTGGAAAAAACACTTTTCGCACTTGTGTTAGTGTTGAAAAACCACTTTTCGCACTTGTGTTAGTGTTGAAAAACCACTTTTCGCACTTGTGTTAGTGTTGAAAAACCACTTTTCGCACTTGTGTTGGTGCAGGAAACCACTTTTGCACTTGTATTAGTGTGGAAAAACCACTTTTCGCACTTGTGTTAGTGTTGAAAAACCACTTTTCGCACTTGTGTTAGTGTTGAAAAACTTCTTTTCGCACTTGTGTAGGTGCAGGAAACCACTTTTGCACTTGTATTAGTGTGGAAAAAACACTTTTTGCACTTGTGATAGTGTTGAAAAACCACTTTTCGCACTTGTGTTTGTGTTGAAAAACCACTTTTCGCACTTGTGTTAGTGTTGAAAAACCACTTTTCGCACTTGTGTTGGTGCATGAAACCACTTTTGCACTTGTATTAGTGTGGAAAAAACACTTTTTGCACTTGTGATAGTGTTGAAAAACCACTTTTAGCACTTGTGTTAGTGTTGAAAAACCACTTTTCGCACTTGTGTTAGTGTTGAAAAACCACTTTTCGCACTTGTGTTAGTGTTGAAAAACCACTTTTCGCACTTGTGTTGGTGCAGGAAACCACTTTTGCACTTGTATTTGTGTGGAAAAACCACTTTTCGCACTTGTGTTAGTGTTGAAAAACCACTTTTCGCACTTGTGTTAGTGTTGAAAAACTTCTTTTCGCACTTGTGTAGGTGCAGGAAACCACTTTTGCACTTGTATTAGTGTGGAAAAAACACTTTTTGCACTTGTGATAGTGTTGAAAAACCACTTTTCGCACTTGTGTTTGTGTTGAAAAACCACTTTTCGCACTTGTGTTAGTGTTGAAAAACCACTTTTCGCACTTGTGTTGGTGCATGAAACCACTTTTGCACTTGTATTAGTGTGGAAAAAACACTTTTTGCACTTGTGATAGTGTTGAAAAACCACTTTTCGCACTTGTGTTAGTGTTGAAAAACCACTTTTCGCACTTGTGTTGGTGCAGGAAACCACTTTTGCACTTGTATTAGTGTGGAAAAACCACTTTTCGCACTTGTGTTAGTGTTGAAAAACCACTTTTCGCACTTGTGTTAGTGTTGTTAAACCACTTTTCACACTTGTGTTGGTGCAGGAAACCACTTTTGCACTTGTATTAGTGTGGAAAAAACACTTCTTGCACTTGTGATAGTGTTGAAAAACCACTTTTCGCACTTGTGTTAGTGTTGAAAAACCAATTTTCGCACTTGTGTTAGTGTTGAAAAACCACTTTTCGCACTTGTGTTAGTGTTGAAAAACCACTTTTCGCACTTGTGTTGGTGCAGGAAACCACTTTTGCACTTGTATTAGTGTGGAAAAACCACTTTTCGCACTTGTGTTAGTGTTGAAAAACCACTTTTCGCACTTGTGTTAGTGTTGAAAAACTTCTTTTCGCACTTGTGTAGGTGCAGGAAACCACTTTTGCACTTGTATTAGTGTGGAAAAAACACTTTTTGCACTTGTGATAGTGTTGAAAAACCACTTTTCGCACTTGTGTTTGTGTTGAAAAACCACTTTTCGCACTTGTGTTAGTGTTGAAAAACCACTTTTCGCACTTGTGTTGGTGCATGAAACCACTTTTGCACTTGTATTAGTGTGGAAAAAACACTTTTTGCACTTGTGATAGTGTTGAAAAACCACTTTTAGCACTTGTGTTAGTGTTGAAAAACCACTTTTCGCACTTGTGTTAGTGTTGAAAAACCACTTTTCGCACTTGTGTTAGTGTTGAAAAACCACTTTTCGCACTTGTGTTGGTGCAGGAAACCACTTTTGCACTTGTATTTGTGTGGAAAAACCACTTTTCGCACTTGTGTTAGTGTTGAAAAACCACTTTTCGCACTTGTGTTAGTGTTGAAAAACTTCTTTTCGCACTTGTGTAGGTGCAGGAAACCACTTTTGCACTTGTATTAGTGTGGAAAAAACACTTTTTGCACTTGTGATAGTGTTGAAAAACCACTTTTCGCACTTGTGTTTGTGTTGAAAAACCACTTTTCGCACTTGTGTTAGTGTTGAAAAACCACTTTTCGCACTTGTGTTGGTGCATGAAACCACTTTTGCACTTGTATTAGTGTGGAAAAAACACTTTTTGCACTTGTGATAGTGTTGAAAAACCACTTTTCGCACTTGTGTTAGTGTTGAAAAACCACTTTTCGCACTTGTGTTGGTGCAGGAAACCACTTTTGCACTTGTATTAGTGTGGAAAAACCACTTTTCGCACTTGTGTTAGTGTTGAAAAACCACTTTTCGCACTTGTGTTAGTGTTGTTAAACCACTTTTCACACTTGTGTTGGTGCAGGAAACCACTTTTGCACTTGTATTAGTGTGGAAAAAACACTTCTTGCACTTGTGATAGTGTTGAAAAACCACTTTTCGCACTTGTGTTAGTGTTGAAAAACCAATTTTCGCACTTGTGTTAGTGTTGAAAAACCACTTTTCGCACTTGTATTAGTGTGGAAAAAACACTTTTTGCACTTGTGATAGTGTTGAAAAACCACTTTTCGCACTTGTGTTAGTGTTGAAAAACCACTTTTTGCACTTGTGTTAGTGTTGAAAAACCACTTTTCGCACTTGTGTTAGTGTTGAAAAACCACTTTTCGCACTTGTGTTAGTGTTGAAAAACCACTTTTCGCACTTGTGGTAGTGTTGAAAAACCACTTTTCGCACTTGTGTTGGTGCAGGAAACCACTTTTGCACTTGTATTAGTGTGGAAAAACCACTTTTCGCACTTGTGTTAGTGTGGAAAAACCACTTTTCGCACTTGTGTTAGTGTTGAAAAACCACTTTTCGCACTTGTGTTAGTGTTGAAAAACCACTTTTCGCACTTGTGTTAGTGTTGACAAACCACTTTTCGCACTTGTGTTAGTGTTGAAAAACTACTTTTCGCACTTGTGATGGTGCAGGAAACCACTTTTGCACTTGTATTAGTGTGGAAAAAACACTTTTCGCACCTGTGTTAGTGTTGAAAAACCACTTTTCGCACTTGTGTTAGTGTTGAAAAACCACTTTTTGCACTTGTGTTAGTGTTGAAAAACCACTTTTCGCACTTGTGTTGGTGCAGGAAACCACTTTTGCACTTGTATTAGTGTGGAAAAAACACTTTTTGCACTTGTGATAGTGTTGAAAAACAACTTTTCGCACTTGTGTTAGTGTTGAAAAACCACTTTTCGCACTTGTGTTGGTGCAGGAAACCACTTTTGCACTTGTATTAGTGTGGAAAAACCACTTTTCGCACTTGTGTTCATGTTGAAAAACCACTTTTCGCACTTGTGTTAGTGTTGAAAAACCACTTTTAGCACTTGTGTTAGTGTTGAAAAACCACTTTTCGTACTTCTGTTAGTGTTGAAAAACCACTTTTCGCACTTGTGTTAGTGTTGAAAAACCACTTTTCGCACTTGTGTTGGTGCAGGAAACCACTTTTGCACTTGTATTAGTGTGGACAAAACACTTTTTGCACTTGTGATAGTGTTGAAAAAAAACTTTTCGCACTTGTGTTAGTGTTGAAAAACCACTTTTCGCACTTGTGTTGGTGCAGGAAACCACTTTTGCACTTGTATTAGTGTGGAAAAACCACTTTTCGCACTTGTGTTCATGTTGAAAAACCACTTTTCGCACTTGTGTTAGTGTTGAAAAACCAATTTTCGCACTTGTGTTAGTGTTGAAAAACCACTTTTCGCACTTGTGTTAGTGTTGAAAAACCACTTTTCGCACTTGTGTTGGTGCAGGAAACCACTTTTGCACTTGTATTAGTGTGGAAAAACCACTTTTCGCACTTGTGTTAGTGTTGAAAAACCACTTTTCGCACTTGTGTTAGTGTTGAAAAACTTCTTTTCGCACTTGTGTAGGTGCAGGAAACCACTTTTGCACTTGTATTAGTGTGGAAAAAACACTTTTTGCACTTGTGATAGTGTTGAAAAACCACTTTTCGCACTTGTGTTTGTGTTGAAAAACCACTTTTCGCACTTGTGTTAGTGTTGAAAAACCACTTTTCGCACTTGTGTTGGTGCATGAAACCACTTTTGCACTTGTATTAGTGTGGAAAAAACACTTTTTGCACTTGTGATAGTGTTGAAAAACCACTTTTAGCACTTGTGTTAGTGTTGAAAAACCACTTTTCGCACTTGTGTTAGTGTTGAAAAACCACTTTTCGCACTTGTGTTAGTGTTGAAAAACCACTTTTCGCACTTGTGTTGGTGCAGGAAACCACTTTTGCACTTGTATTTGTGTGGAAAAACCACTTTTCGCACTTGTGTTAGTGTTGAAAAACCACTTTTCGCACTTGTGTTAGTGTTGAAAAACTTCTTTTCGCACTTGTGTAGGTGCAGGAAACCACTTTTGCACTTGTATTAGTGTGGAAAAAACACTTTTTGCACTTGTGATAGTGTTGAAAAACCACTTTTCGCACTTGTGTTTGTGTTGAAAAACCACTTTTCGCACTTGTGTTAGTGTTGAAAAACCACTTTTCGCACTTGTGTTGGTGCATGAAACCACTTTTGCACTTGTATTAGTGTGGAAAAAACACTTTTTGCACTTGTGATAGTGTTGAAAAACCACTTTTCGCACTTGTGTTAGTGTTGAAAAACCACTTTTCGCACTTGTGTTGGTGCAGGAAACCACTTTTGCACTTGTATTAGTGTGGAAAAACCACTTTTCGCACTTGTGTTAGTGTTGAAAAACCACTTTTCGCACTTGTGTTAGTGTTGTTAAACCACTTTTCACACTTGTGTTGGTGCAGGAAACCACTTTTGCACTTGTATTAGTGTGGAAAAAACACTTCTTGCACTTGTGATAGTGTTGAAAAACCACTTTTCGCACTTGTGTTAGTGTTGAAAAACCAATTTTCGCACTTGTGTTAGTGTTGAAAAACCACTTTTCGCACTTGTGTTGGTGCAGGAAACCACTTTTGCACTTGTATTAGTGTGGAAAAAACACTTTTTGCACTTGTGATAGTGTTGAAAAACCACTTTTCGCACTTGTGTTAGTGTTGAAAAACCACTTTTTGCACTTGTGTTAGTGTTGAAAAACCACTTTTCGCACTTGTGTTAGTGTTGAAAAACCACTTTTCGCACTTGTGGTAGTGTTGAAAAACCACTTTTCGCACTTGTGTTGGTGCAGGAAACCACTTTTGCACTTGTATTAGTGTGGAAAAACCACTTTTCGCACTTGTGTTAGTGTGGAAAAACCACTTTTCGCACTTGTGTTAGTGTTGAAAAACCACTTTTCGCACTTGTGTTAGTGTTGAAAAACCACTTTTCGCACTTGTGTTAGTGTTGACAAACCACTTTTCGCACTTGTGTTAGTGTTGAAAAACTACTTTTCGCACTTGTGATGGTGCAGGAAACCACTTTTGCACTTGTATTAGTGTGGAAAAAACACTTTTCGCACCTGTGTTAGTGTTGAAAAACCACTTTTCGCACTTGTGTTAGTGTTGAAAAACCACTTTTTGCACTTGTGTTAGTGTTGAAAAACCACTTTTCGCACTTGTGTTGGTGCAGGAAACCACTTTTGCACTTGTATTAGTGTGGAAAAAACACTTTTTGCACTTGTGATAGTGTTGAAAAACAACTTTTCGCACTTGTGTTAGTGTTGAAAAACCACTTTTCGCACTTGTGTTGGTGCAGGAAACCACTTTTGCACTTGTATTAGTGTGGAAAAACCACTTTTCGCACTTGTGTTCATGTTGAAAAACCACTTTTCGCACTTGTGTTAGTGTTGAAAAACCACTTTTAGCACTTGTGTTAGTGTTGAAAAACCACTTTTCGTACTTCTGTTAGTGTTGAAAAACCACTTTTCGCACTTGTGTTAGTGTTGAAAAACCACTTTTCGCACTTGTGTTGGTGCAGGAAACCACTTTTGCACTTGTATTAGTGTGGACAAAACACTTTTTGCACTTGTGATAGTGTTGAAAAAAAACTTTTCGCACTTGTGTTAGTGTTGAAAAACCACTTTTCGCACTTGTGTTGGTGCAGGAAACCACTTTTGCACTTGTATTAGTGTGGAAAAACCACTTTTCGCACTTGTGTTCATGTTGAAAAACCACTTTTCGCACTTGTGTTAGTGTTGAAAAACCACTTTTCGCACTTGTGTTAGTGTTGAAAAACCACTTTTCGCACTTGTGTTAGTGTTGAAAAACCACTTTTCGCACTTGTGTTGGTGCAGGAAACCACTTTTGCACTTGTATTAGTGTGGAAAAACCACTTTTCGCACTTGTGTTAGTGTTGAAAAACCACTTTTCGCACTTGTGTTAGTGTTGAAAAACTTCTTTTCGCACTTGTGTAGGTGCAGGAAACCACTTTTGCACTTGTATTAGTGTGGAAAAAACACTTTTCGCACTTGTGTTAGTGTTGAAAAACCACTTTTCGCACTTGTGTTAGTGTTGAAAAACCACTTTTCGCACTTGTGTTAGTGTTGAAAAACCACTTTTCGCACTTGTGTTGGTGCAGGAAACCACTTTTGCACTTGTATTAGTGTGGAAAAACCACTTTTCGCACTTGTGTTAGTGTTGAAAAACCACTTTTCGCACTTGTGTTAGTGTTGAAAAACTTCTTTTCGCACTTGTGTAGGTGCAGGAAACCACTTTTGCACTTGTATTAGTGTGGAAAAAACACTTTTTGCACTTGTGATAGTGTTGAAAAACCACTTTTCGCACTTGTGTTTGTGTTGAAAAACCACTTTTCGCACTTGTGTTAGTGTTGAAAAACCACTTTTCGCACTTGTGTTGGTGCATGAAACCACTTTTGCACTTGTATTAGTGTGGAAAAAACACTTTTTGCACTTGTGATAGTGTTGAAAAACCACTTTTAGCACTTGTGTTAGTGTTGAAAAACCACTTTTCGCACTTGTGTTAGTGTTGAAAAACCACTTTTCGCACTTGTGTTAGTGTTGAAAAACCACTTTTCGCACTTGTGTTGGTGCAGGAAACCACTTTTGCACTTGTATTTGTGTGGAAAAACCACTTTTCGCACTTGTGTTAGTGTTGAAAAACCACTTTTCGCACTTGTGTTAGTGTTGAAAAACTTCTTTTCGCACTTGTGTAGGTGCAGGAAACCACTTTTGCACTTGTATTAGTGTGGAAAAAACACTTTTTGCACTTGTGATAGTGTTGAAAAACCACTTTTCGCACTTGTGTTTGTGTTGAAAAACCACTTTTCGCACTTGTGTTAGTGTTGAAAAACCACTTTTCGCACTTGTGTTGGTGCATGAAACCACTTTTGCACTTGTATTAGTGTGGAAAAAACACTTTTTGCACTTGTGATAGTGTTGAAAAACCACTTTTCGCACTTGTGTTAGTGTTGAAAAACCACTTTTCGCACTTGTGTTGGTGCAGGAAACCACTTTTGCACTTGTATTAGTGTGGAAAAACCACTTTTCGCACTTGTGTTAGTGTTGAAAAACCACTTTTCGCACTTGTGTTAGTGTTGTTAAACCACTTTTCACACTTGTGTTGGTGCAGGAAACCACTTTTGCACTTGTATTAGTGTGGAAAAAACACTTCTTGCACTTGTGATAGTGTTGAAAAACCACTTTTCGCACTTGTGTTAGTGTTGAAAAACCAATTTTCGCACTTGTGTTAGTGTTGAAAAACCACTTTTCGCACTTGTGTTAGTGTTGAAAAACCACTTTTCGCACTTGTGTTGGTGCAGGAAACCACTTTTGCACTTGTATTAGTGTGGAAAAACCACTTTTCGCACTTGTGTTAGTGTTGAAAAACCACTTTTCGCACTTGTGTTAGTGTTGAAAAACTTCTTTTCGCACTTGTGTAGGTGCAGGAAACCACTTTTGCACTTGTATTAGTGTGGAAAAAACACTTTTTGCACTTGTGATAGTGTTGAAAAACCACTTTTCGCACTTGTGTTTGTGTTGAAAAACCACTTTTCGCACTTGTGTTAGTGTTGAAAAACCACTTTTCGCACTTGTGTTGGTGCATGAAACCACTTTTGCACTTGTATTAGTGTGGAAAAAACACTTTTTGCACTTGTGATAGTGTTGAAAAACCACTTTTAGCACTTGTGTTAGTGTTGAAAAACCACTTTTCGCACTTGTGTTAGTGTTGAAAAACCACTTTTCGCACTTGTGTTAGTGTTGAAAAACCACTTTTCGCACTTGTGTTGGTGCAGGAAACCACTTTTGCACTTGTATTTGTGTGGAAAAACCACTTTTCGCACTTGTGTTAGTGTTGAAAAACCACTTTTCGCACTTGTGTTAGTGTTGAAAAACTTCTTTTCACACTTGTGTAGGTGCAGGAAACCACTTTTGCACTTGTATTAGTGTGGAAAAAACACTTTTTGCACTTGTGATAGTGTTGAAAAACCACTTTTCGCACTTGTGTTTGTGTTGAAAAACCACTTTTCGCACTTGTGTTAGTGTTGAAAAACCACTTTTCGCACTTGTGTTGGTGCATGAAACCACTTTTGCACTTGTATTAGTGTGGAAAAAACACTTTTTGCACTTGTGATAGTGTTGAAAAACCACTTTTCGCACTTGTGTTAGTGTTGAAAAACCACTTTTCGCACTTGTGTTGGTGCAGGAAACCACTTTTGCACTTGTATTAGTGTGGAAAAACCACTTTTCGCACTTGTGTTAGTGTTGAAAAACCACTTTTCGCACTTGTGTTAGTGTTGTTAAACCACTTTTCACACTTGTGTTGGTGCAGGAAACCACTTTTGCACTTGTATTAGTGTGGAAAAAACACTTCTTGCACTTGTGATAGTGTTGAAAAACCACTTTTCGCACTTGTGTTAGTGTTGAAAAACCAATTTTCGCACTTGTGTTAGTGTTGAAAAACCACTTTTCGCACTTGTGTTGGTGCAGGAAACCACTTTTGCACTTGTATTAGTGTGGAAAAAACACTTTTTGCACTTGTGATAGTGTTGAAAAACCACTTTTCGCACTTGTGTTAGTGTTGAAAAACCACTTTTTGCACTTGTGTTAGTGTTGAAAAACCACTTTTCGCACTTGTGTTAGTGTTGAAAAACCACTTTTCGCACTTGTGGTAGTGTTGAAAAACCACTTTTCGCACTTGTGTTGGTGCAGGAAACCACTTTTGCACTTGTATTAGTGTGGAAAAACCACTTTTCGCACTTGTGTTAGTGTGGAAAAACCACTTTTCGCACTTGTGTTAGTGTTGAAAAACCACTTTTCGCACTTGTGTTAGTGTTGAAAAACCACTTTTCGCACTTGTGTTAGTGTTGACAAACCACTTTTCGCACTTGTGTTAGTGTTGAAAAACTACTTTTCGCACTTGTGATGGTGCAGGAAACCACTTTTGCACTTGTATTAGTGTGGAAAAAACACTTTTCGCACCTGTGTTAGTGTTGAAAAACCACTTTTCGCACTTGTGTTAGTGTTGAAAAACCACTTTTTGCACTTGTGTTAGTGTTGAAAAACCACTTTTCGCACTTGTGTTGGTGCAGGAAACCACTTTTGCACTTGTATTAGTGTGGAAAAAACACTTTTTGCACTTGTGATAGTGTTGAAAAACAACTTTTCGCACTTGTGTTAGTGTTGAAAAACCACTTTTCGCACTTGTGTTGGTGCAGGAAACCACTTTTGCACTTGTATTAGTGTGGAAAAACCACTTTTCGCACTTGTGTTCATGTTGAAAAACCACTTTTCGCACTTGTGTTAGTGTTAAAAAACCACTTTTAGCACTTGTGTTAGTGTTGAAAAACCACTTTTCGCACTTGTGTTGGTGAAGGATACCACTTTTGCACTTGTATTAGTGTGGAAAAAACAATTTTTGCACTTGTGATAGTGTTGAAAAACCACTTTTCGCACTTGTGTTAGTGTTGAAAAACCACTTTTCGCACTTGTGTTGGTGAAGGATACCACTTTTGCACTTGTATTCGTGTGGATAAAACACTTTTTGCACTTGTGATAGTGTTGAAAAACCACTTTTCGCACTTGTGTTAGTGTTGAAAAACCACTTTTCGCACTTGTGTTGGTGCAGGAAACCACTTTTGCACTTGTATTAGTGTGGAAAAACCACTTTTCGCACTTGTGTTATTGATGAAAAACCACTTTTTGCACTTGTGTTAGTGTTGAAAAACCACTTTTCGCACTTGTGTTAGTGTTGAAAAACCACTTTTCGCACTTGTGTTGGTGCAGGAAACCACTTTTGCACTTGTATTAGTGTGGAAAAAACACTGTTCGCACTTGTGTTAGTGTTGAAAAAACACTTTTCGCACTTGTGTTAGTGTTGAAAAACCACTTTTTGCACTTGTGTTAGTGTTGAAAAACCACTTTTCGCAACTGTGTTGGTGCATGAAACCACTTTTGCACTTGTATTAGTGTGGAAAAAACACTTTTTGCACTTGTGATAGTGTTGAAAAACCACTTTTCGCACTTGTGTTAGTGTTGAAAAACCACTTTTCGCACTTGTGTTGGTGCAGGAAACCACTTTTGCACTTGTATTAGTGTGGAAAAACCACTTTTCGCACTTGTGTTAGTGTTGAAAAACCACTTTTCGCACTTGTGTTAGTGTTGAAAAACCACTTTTCGCAACTTGTGTTGGTGCAGGAAACCACTTTTGCACTTGTATTAGTGTGGAAAAAACACTTTTTACCTTCGCAAAAGCGGAAGGTTATGTTTTGATCGCTGTGTATTTATTTGTATGTCTGTGTGTGTGTGTGTGTGTGTATGTTATTCGCATAACTCAAAAAGTATTCAACCGAATTGCATGAAATTTGGTGGGATGATTGGTTATTATACGGGACACATTTGATTAGATTTTGGGAGCAATCGGGTCAAAGGTCAAGGTCAAGGTCACGAAAAGGTCAAAATCGTATTTTTGTTGTTCTGTTCCCTACACTCCCATGCCAAGTACAGAACAGTAGCTGCGGCGAAGGTATGCGCTCTACCGAGTGCCCGTTCTAGTTGCACTTGTGATAGTGTTGAAAAACCACTTTTCGCACTTGTGTTGGTGCAGGAAACCACTTTTGCACTTGTATTAGTGTGGAAAAAACACTTTTTGCACTTGTGATAGTGTTGAAAAACCACTTTTCGCACTTGTGTTAGTGTTGAAAAACCACTTTTCGCACTTGTGTTGGTGCAGGAAACCACTTTTGCACTTGTATTAGTGTGGAAAAAACACTTTTTGCACTTGTGATAGTGTTGAAAAACCACTTTTCGCACTTGTGTTAGTGTTGAAAAACCACTTTTTGCACTTGTGTTAGTGTTGAAAAACCACTTTTCGCACTTGTGTTAGTGTTGAAAAACCACTTTTCGCACTTGTGGTAGTGTTGAAAAACCACTTTTCGCACTTGTGTTGGTGCAGGAAACCACTTTTGCACTTGTATTAGTGTGGAAAAACCACTTTTCGCACTTGTGTTAGTGTGGAAAAACCACTTTTCGCACTTGTGTTAGTGTTGAAAAACCACTTTTCGCACTTGTGTTAGTGTTGAAAAACCACTTTTCGCACTTGTGTTAGTGTTGACAAACCACTTTTCGCACTTGTGTTAGTGTTGAAAAACTACTTTTCGCACTTGTGATGGTGCAGGAAACCACTTTTGCACTTGTATTAGTGTGGAAAAAACACTTTTCGCACCTGTGTTAGTGTTGAAAAACCACTTTTCGCACTTGTGTTAGTGTTGAAAAACCACTTTTTGCACTTGTGTTAGTGTTGAAAAACCACTTTTCGCACTTGTGTTGGTGCAGGAAACCACTTTTGCACTTGTATTAGTGTGGAAAAAACACTTTTTGCACTTGTGATAGTGTTGAAAAACAACTTTTCGCACTTGTGTTAGTGTTGAAAAACCACTTTTCGCACTTGTGTTGGTGCAGGAAACCACTTTTGCACTTGTATTAGTGTGGAAAAACCACTTTTCGCACTTGTGTTCATGTTGAAAAACCACTTTTCGCACTTGTGTTAGTGTTAAAAAACCACTTTTAGCACTTGTGTTAGTGTTGAAAAACCACTTTTCGCACTTGTGTTGGTGAAGGATACCACTTTTGCACTTGTATTAGTGTGGAAAAAACAATTTTTGCACTTGTGATAGTGTTGAAAAACCACTTTTCGCACTTGTGTTAGTGTTGAAAAACCACTTTTCGCACTTGTGTTGGTGAAGGATACCACTTTTGCACTTGTATTCGTGTGGATAAAACACTTTTTGCACTTGTGATAGTGTTGAAAAACCACTTTTCGCACTTGTGTTAGTGTTGAAAAACCACTTTTCGCACTTGTGTTGGTGCAGGAAACCACTTTTGCACTTGTATTAGTGTGGAAAAACCACTTTTCGCACTTGTGTTATTGATGAAAAACCACTTTTTGCACTTGTGTTAGTGTTGAAAAACCACTTTTCGCACTTGTGTTAGTGTTGAAAAACCACTTTTCGCACTTGTGTTGGTGCAGGAAACCACTTTTGCACTTGTATTAGTGTGGAAAAAACACTGTTCGCACTTGTGTTAGTGTTGAAAAAACACTTTTCGCACTTGTGTTAGTGTTGAAAAACCACTTTTTGCACTTGTGTTAGTGTTGAAAAACCACTTTTCGCAACTGTGTTGGTGCATGAAACCACTTTTGCACTTGTATTAGTGTGGAAAAAACACTTTTTGCACTTGTGATAGTGTTGAAAAACCACTTTTCGCACTTGTGTTAGTGTTGAAAAACCACTTTTCGCACTTGTGTTGGTGCAGGAAACCACTTTTGCACTTGTATTAGTGTGGAAAAACCACTTTTCGCACTTGTGTTAGTGTTGAAAAACCACTTTTCGCACTTGTGTTAGTGTTGAAAAACCACTTTTCGCAACTTGTGTTGGTGCAGGAAACCACTTTTGCACTTGTATTAGTGTGGAAAAAACACTTTTTACCTTCGCAAAAGCGGAAGGTTATGTTTTGATCGCTGTGTATTTATTTGTATGTCTGTGTGTGTGTGTGTGTGTATGTTATTCGCATAACTCAAAAAGTATTCAACCGAATTGCATGAAATTTGGTGGGATGATTGGTTATTATACGGGACACATTTGATTAGATTTTGGGAGCAATCGGGTCAAAGGTCAAGGTCAAGGTCACGAAAAGGTCAAAATCGTATTTTTGTTGTTCTGTTCCCTACACTCCCATGCCAAGTACAGAACAGTAGCTGCGGCGAAGGTATGCGCTCTACCGAGTGCCCGTTCTAGTTGCACTTGTGATAGTGTTGAAAAACCACTTTTCGCACTTGTGTTGGTGCAGGAAACCACTTTTGCACTTGTATTAGTGTGGAAAAAACACTTTTTGCACTTGTGATAGTGTTGAAAAACCACTTTTCGCACTTGTGTTAGTGTTGAAAAACCACTTTTCGCACTTGTGTTAGTGTTGAAAAACCACTTTTCGCACTTGTGTTAGTGTTGAAAAACCACTTTTCGCACTTGTGGTAGTGTTGAAAAACCACTTTTCGCACTTGTGTTGGTGCAGGAAACCACTTTTGCACTTGTATTAGGGTGGAAAAACCACTTTTCGCACTTGTGTTAGTGTGGAAAAAACACTTTTTGCACTTGTGATAGTGTTGACAAACCACTTTTCGCACTTGTGTTAGTGTTGAAAAACTACTTTTCGCACTTGTAATGGTGCAGGAAACCACTTTTGCACTTGTATTAGTGTGGAAAAAACACTTTTCGCACCTGTGTTAGTGTTGAAAAACCACTTTTCGCACTTGTGTTAGTGTTGAAAAACCACTTTTTGCACTTGTGTTAGTGTTGAAAAACCACTTTTCGCACTTGTGTTGGTGCAGGAAACCACTTTTGCACTTGTATTAGTGTGGAAAAAACACTTTTTGCACTTGTGATAGTGTTGAAAAACAACTTTTCGCACTTGTGTTAGTGTTGAAAAACCACTTTTCGCACTTGTGTTGGTGCAGGAAACCACTTTTTCACTTGTATTAGTGTGGAAAAACCACTTTTCGCACTTGTGTTCATGTTGAAAAACCACTTTTCGCACTTGTGTTAGTGTTGAAAAACCACTTTTTGCACTTGTGTTAGTGTTGAAAAACCACTTTTCGCACTTGTGTTGGTGCAGGAAACCACTTTTGCACTTGTATTAGTGTGGAAAAACCACTTTTCGCACTTGTGTTAGTGTTGAAAAACCACTTTTCGCACTTGTGTTAGTGTTGTTAAACCACTTTTCACACTTGTGTTGGTGCAGGAAACCACTTTTGCACTTGTATTAGTGTGGAAAAAACACTTCTTGCACTTGTGATAGTGTTGAAAAACCACTTTTCGCACTTGTGTTAGTGTTGAAAAACCAATTTTCGCACTTGTGTTAGTGTTGAAAAACCACTTTTCGCACTTGTGTTGGTGCAGGAAACCACTTTTGCACTTGTATTAGTGTGGAAAAAACACTTTTTGCACTTGTGATAGTGTTGAAAAACCACTTTTCGCACTTGTGTTAGTGTTGAAAAACCACTTTTCGCACTTGTGTTAGTGTTGAAAAACCACTTTTCGCACTTGTGTTAGTGTTGAAAAACCACTTTTCGCACTTGTGGTAGTGTTGAAAAACCACTTTTCACACTTGTGTTGGTGCAGGAAACCACTTTTGCACTTGTATTAGTGTGGAAAAACCACTTTTCGCACTTGTGTTAGTGTGGAAAAACCACTTTTCGCACTTGTGTTAGTGTTGAAAAACCACTTTTCGCACTTGTGTTAGTGTTGAAAAACCACTTTTCGCACTTGTGTTAGTGTTGACAAACCACTTTTCGCACTTGTGTTAGTGTTGAAAAACTACTTTTCGCACTTGTGATGGTGCAGGAAACCACTTTTGCACTTGTATTAGTGTGGAAAAAACACTTTTCGCACCTGTGTTAGTGTTGAAAAACCACTTTTCGCACTTGTGTTAGTATTGAAAAACCACTTTTTGCACTTGTGTTAGTGTTGAAAAACCACTTTTCGCACTTGTGTTGGTGCAGGAAACCACTTTTGCACTTGTATTAGTGTGGAAAAAACACTTTTTGCACTTGTGATAGTGTTGAAAAACAACTTTTCGCACTTGTGTTAGTGTTGAAAAACCACTTTTCGCACTTGTGTTGGTGCAGGAAACCACTTTTGCACTTGTATTAGTGTGGAAAAACCACTTTTCGCACTTGTTTTCATGTTGAAAAACCACTTTTCGCACTTGTGTTAGTGTTAAAAAACCACTTTTAGCACTTGTGTTAGTGTTGAAAAACCACTTTTCGCACTTGTGTTGGTGAAGGATACCACTTTTGCACTTGTATTAGTGTGGAAAAAACAATTTTTGCACTTGTGTTCATGTTGAAAAACCACTTTTCGCACTTGTGTTAGTGTTAAAAAACCACTTTTCGCACTTGTGTTAGTGTTGAAAAACCACTTTTCGCACTTGTGTTGGTGAAGGATACCACTTTTGCACTTGTATTCGTGTGGATAAAACACTTTTTGCACTTGTGATAGTGTTGAAAAACCACTTTTCGCACTTGTGTTAGTGTTGAAAAACCACTTTTCGCACTTGTGTTGGTGCAGGAAACCACTTTTGCACTTGTATTAGTGTGGAAAAACCACTTTTCGCACTTGTGTTATTGATGAAAAACCACTTTTTGCACTTGTGTTAGTGTTGGAAAACCACTTTTCGCACTTGTGTTAGTGTTGAAAAACCACTTTTCGCACTTGTGTTGGTGCAGGAAACCACTTTTGCACTTGTATTAGTGTGGAAAAAACACTTTTCGCACTTGTGTTAGTGTTGAAAAAACACTTTTCGCACTTGTGTTAGTGTTGAAAAACCACTTTTTGCACTTGTGTTAGTGTTGAAAAACCACTTTTCGCAACTGTGTTGGTGCATGAAACCACTTTTGCACTTGTATTAGTGTGGAAAAAACACTTTTTGCACTTGTGTTAGTGTTGAAAAACCACTTTTTGCACTTGTGTTAGTGTTGAAAAACCACTTTTCGCACTTGTGTTGGTGCAGGAAACCACTTTTGCACTTGTATTAGTGTGGAAAAAACACTTTTTGCACTTGTGATAGTGTTGAAAAACAACTTTTCGCACTTGTGTTAGTGTTGAAAAACCACTTTTCGCACTTGTGTTGGTGCAGGAAACCACTTTTGCACTTGTATTAGTGTGGAAAAACCACTTTTCGCACTTGTGTTCATGTTGAAAAACCACTTTTCGCACTTGTGTTAGTGTTAAAAAACCACTTTTAGCACTTGTGTTAGTGTTGAAAAACCACTTTTCGCACTTGTGTTGGTGAAGGATACCACTTTTGCACTTGTATTAGTGTGGAAAAAACAATTTTTGCACTTGTGTTCATGTTGAAAAACCACTTTTCGCACTTGTGTTAGTGTTAAAAAACCACTTTTCGCACTTGTGTTAGTGTTGAAAAACCACTTTTCGCACTTGTGTTGGTGAAGGATACCACTTTTGCACTTGTATTCGTGTGGATAAAACACTTTTTGCACTTGTGATAGTGTTGAAAAACCACTTTTCGCACTTGTGTTAGTGTTGAAAAACCACTTTTCGCACTTGTGTTGGTGCAGGAAACCACTTTTGCACTTGTATTAGTGTGGAAAAACCACTTTTCGCACTTGTGTTATTGATGAAAAACCACTTTTTGCACTTGTGTTAGTGTTGAAAAACCACTTTTCGCACTTGTGTTAGTGTTGAAAAACCACTTTTCGCACTTGTGTTGGTGCAGGAAACCACTTTTGCACTTGTATTAGTGTGGAAAAAACACTTTTCGCACTTGTGTTAGTGTTGAAAAAACACTTTTCGCACTTGTGTTAGTGTTGAAAAACCACTTTTTGCACTTGTGTTAGTGTTGAAAAACCACTTTTCGCAACTGTGTTGGTGCATGAAACCACTTTTGCACTTGTATTAGTGTGGAAAAAACACTTTTTGCACTTGTGATAGTGTTGAAAAACCACTTTTCGCACTTGTGTTAGTGTTGAAAAACCACTTTTCGCACTTGTGTTGGTGCAGGAAACCACTTTTGCACTTGTATTAGTGTGGAAAAACCACTTTTCGCACTTGTGTTAGTGTTGAAAAACCACTTTTCGCACTTGTGTTAGTGTTGAAAAACCACTTTTCGCAACTTGTGTTGGTGCAGGAAACCACTTTTGCACTTGTATTAGTGTGGAAAAAACACTTTTTACCTTCGCAAAAGCGGAAGGTTATGTTTTGATCGCTGTGTATTTATTTGTATGTCTGTGTGTGTGTGTGTGTGTATGTTATTCGCATAACTCAAAAAGTATTCAACCGAATTGCATGAAATTTGGTGGGATGATTGGTTATTATACGGGACACATTTGATTAGATTTTGGGAGCAATCGGGTCAAAGGTCAAGGTCAAGGTCACGAAAAGGTCAAAATCGTATTTTTGTTGTTCTGTTCCCTACACTCCCATGCCAAGTACAGAACAGTAGCTGCGGCGAAGGTATGCGCTCTACCGAGTGCCCGTTCTAGTTGCACTTGTGATAGTGTTGAAAAACCACTTTTCGCACTTGTGTTGGTGCAGGAAACCACTTTTGCACTTGTATTAGTGTGGAAAAAACACTTTTTGCACTTGTGATAGTGTTGAAAAACCACTTTTCGCACTTGTGTTAGTGTTGAAAAACCACTTTTCGCACTTGTGTTAGTGTTGAAAAACCACTTTTCGCACTTGTGTTAGTGTTGAAAAACCACTTTTCGCACTTGTGGTAGTGTTGAAAAACCACTTTTCGCACTTGTGTTGGTGCAGGAAACCACTTTTGCACTTGTATTAGGGTGGAAAAACCACTTTTCGCACTTGTGTTAGTGTGGAAAAAACACTTTTTGCACTTGTGATAGTGTTGACAAACCACTTTTCGCACTTGTGTTAGTGTTGAAAAACTACTTTTCGCACTTGTAATGGTGCAGGAAACCACTTTTGCACTTGTATTAGTGTGGAAAAAACACTTTTCGCACCTGTGTTAGTGTTGAAAAACCACTTTTCGCACTTGCGTTAGTGTTGAAAAACCACTTTTTGCACTTGTGTTAGTGTTGAAAAACCACTTTTCGCACTTGTGTTGGTGCAGGAAACCACTTTTGCACTTGTATTAGTGTGGAAAAAACACTTTTTGCACTTGTGATAGTGTTGAAAAACAACTTTTCGCACTTGTGTTAGTGTTGAAAAACCACTTTTCGCACTTGTGTTGGTGCAGGAAACCACTTTTGCACTTGTATTAGTGTGGAAAAACCACTTTTCGCACTTGTGTTCATGTTGAAAAACCACTTTTCGCACTTGTGTTAGTGTTGAAAAACAACTTTTTGCACTTGTGTTAGTGTTGAAAAACCACTTTTCGCACCTGTGTTGGTGCATGAAACCACTTTTGCACTTGTATTAGTGTGGAAAAAACACTTTTTGCACTTGTGATAGTGTTGAAAAACCACTTTTCGCACTTGTGTTAGTGTTGAAAAACCACTTTTCGCACTTGTGTTGGTGCAGGAAACCACTTTTGCACTTGTATTAGTGTGGAAAAACCACTTTTCGCACTTGTGTTAGTGTTGAAAAACCACTTTTCGCACTTGTGTTAGTGTTGAAAAACCACTTTTCGCAACTTGTGTTGGTGCAGGAAACCACTTTTGCACTTGTATTAGTGTGGAAAAAACACTTTTTGCACTTGTGATAGTGTTGAAAAACCACTTTTCGCACTTGTTTTGGTGCAGGAAACCACTTTTGCACTTGTATTAGTGTGGAAAAACCACTTTTCGCACTTGTGTTAGTGTTGAAAAACCACTTTTCGCACTTGTGTTAGTGTTGAAAAACCAATTTTCGCACTTGTGTTAGTGTTGAAAAACCACTTTTCGCACTTGTGTTGGTGCAGGAAACCACTTTTGCACTTGTATTAGTGTGGAAAAAACACTTTTTGCACTTGTGATATTGTTGAAAAACCACTTTTCGCACTTGTGTTAGTGTTGAAAAACCACTTTTCGCACTTGTGTTAGTGTTGAAAAACCACTTTTCGCACTTGTGTTGGTGCAGGAAACCACTTTTGCACTTGTATTAGTGTGGAAAAACCACTTTTCGCACTTGTGTTAGTGTTGAAAAACCACTTTTCGCACTTGTGTTAGTGTTCAAAAACCACTTTTCGCACTTGTGTTTGTGCAGGAAATCACTTTTACACTTGTATTAGTGTGGAAAAAATGCTTTTTGCACTTGGTGATAGTGTTGAAAAACCACTTTTCGCACTTGTGTTAGTGTTGAAAAACCACTTTTCACACTTGTGTTAGTTTTGAAAAACCACTTTTCGCACTTGTGTTGGTGCAGGAAACCACTTTTGCACTTGTATTAGTGTGGAAAAAACACTTTTTGCACTTGTGATAGTGTTGAAAAACCACTTTTCGCACTTGTGTTAGTGTTGAAAAAACACTTTTTGCACTTGTGTTAGTGTTGAAAAACCACTTTTCGCACTTGTGTTGGTGCAGGAAACCACTTTTGCACTTGTATTAGTGTGGAAAAAACACTTTTCGCACTTGTGTTAGTGTTGAAAAACCACTTTTCGCACTTGGGTTAGTGTTGAAAAACCACTTTTCGCACTTGTGTTAGTGTTGAAAAACCACGTTTCGCACTTGTGTTGGTGCAGGAAACCACTTTTGCACTTGTATTAGTGTGGAAAAAACACTTTTTGCACTTGTGATAGTGTTGAAAAACCACTTTTCGCACTTGTGTTAGTGTTGAAAAACCACTTTTCGCACTTGTGTTAGTGTTGAAAAACCACTTTTCGCACTTGTGTTGGTGCAGGAAACCACTTTTGCACTTGTATTAGTGTGGAAAAAACACTTTTTGCACTTGTGATAGTGTTGAAAAACCACTTTTCGCACTTGTGTTAGTGTTGAAAAACCACATTTCGCACTTGTGATGGTGCAGGAAACCACTTTTGCACTTGTATTAGTGTGGAAAAAACACTTTTCGCACTTGTGTTAGTGTTGAAAAACCACTTTTCGCACTTGTGTTAGTGTTGAAAAACCACTTTTCGCACTTGTGTTGGTGTTGAAAAAACACTTTTTGCACTTGTGTTAGTGTTGAAAAACCACTTTTTGCACTTGTGTTGGTGCAGGAAACCACTTTTGCACTTGTATTAGTGTGGAAAAAACACTTTTCGCACTTGTGTTAGTGTTGAAAAACCACTTTTCGCACTTGTGTTAGTGTTGAAAAACCACTTTTCGCACTTGTGTTAGTGTTGAAAAAACACTTTTTGCACTTGTGTTAGTGTTGAAAAACCACTTTTCGCACTTGTGTTGGTGCAGGAAACCACTTTTGCACTTGTATTAGTGTGGAAAAAACACTTTTCGCACTTGTGTTAGTGTTGAAAAACCACTTTTCGCACTTGGGTTAGTGTTGAAAAACCACTTTTCGCACTTGTGTTAGTGTTGAAAAACCACTTTTCGCACTTGTGTTAGTGTTGAAAAACCACTTTTCGCACTTGTGTTAGTGTTGACAAACCACTTTTCGCACTTGTGTTAGTGTTGAAAAACTACTTTTCGCACTTGTGATGGTGCAGGAAACCACTTTTGCACTTGTATTAGTGTGGAAAAAACACTTTTCGCACCTGTGTTAGTGTTGAAAAACCACTTTTCGCACTTGTGTTAGTGTTGAAAAACCACTTTTTGCACTTGTGTTAGTGTTGAAAAACCACTTTTCGCACTTGTGTTGGTGCAGGAAACCACTTTTGCACTTGTATTAGTGTGGAAAAAACACTTTTTGCACTTGTGATAGTGTTGAAAAACAACTTTTCGCACTTGTGTTAGTGTTGAAAAACCACTTTTCGCACTTGTGTTGGTGCAGGAAACCACTTTTGCACTTGTATTAGTGTGGAAAAACCACTTTTCGCACTTGTTTTCATGTTGAAAAACCACTTTTCGCACTTGTGTTAGTGTTAAAAAACCACTTTTAGCACTTGTGTTAGTGTTGAAAAACCACTTTTCGCACTTGTGTTGGTGAAGGATACCACTTTTGCACTTGTATTAGTGTGGAAAAAACAATTTTTGCACTTGTGTTCATGTTGAAAAACCACTTTTCGCACTTGTGTTAGTGTTAAAAAACCACTTTTCGCACTTGTGTTAGTGTTGAAAAACCACTTTTCGCACTTGTGTTGGTGAAGGATACCACTTTTGCACTTGTATTCGTGTGGATAAAACACTTTTTGCACTTGTGATAGTGTTGAAAAACCACTTTTCGCACTTGTGTTAGTGTTGAAAAACCACTTTTCGCACTTGTGTTGGTGCAGGAAACCACTTTTGCACTTGTATTAGTGTGGAAAAACCACTTTTCGCACTTGTGTTATTGATGAAAAACCACTTTTTGCACTTGTGTTAGTGTTGGAAAACCACTTTTCGCACTTGTGTTAGTGTTGAAAAACCACTTTTCGCACTTGTGTTGGTGCAGGAAACCACTTTTGCACTTGTATTAGTGTGGAAAAAACACTTTTCGCACTTGTGTTAGTGTTGAAAAAACACTTTTCGCACTTGTGTTAGTGTTGAAAAACCACTTTTTGCACTTGTGTTAGTGTTGAAAAACCACTTTTCGCAACTGTGTTGGTGCATGAAACCACTTTTGCACTTGTATTAGTGTGGAAAAAACACTTTTTGCACTTGTGTTAGTGTTGAAAAACCACTTTTTGCACTTGTGTTAGTGTTGAAAAACCACTTTTCGCACTTGTGTTGGTGCAGGAAACCACTTTTGCACTTGTATTAGTGTGGAAAAAACACTTTTTGCACTTGTGATAGTGTTGAAAAACAACTTTTCGCACTTGTGTTAGTGTTGAAAAACCACTTTTCGCACTTGTGTTGGTGCAGGAAACCACTTTTGCACTTGTATTAGTGTGGAAAAACCACTTTTCGCACTTGTGTTCATGTTGAAAAACCACTTTTCGCACTTGTGTTAGTGTTAAAAAACCACTTTTAGCACTTGTGTTAGTGTTGAAAAACCACTTTTCGCACTTGTGTTGGTGAAGGATACCACTTTTGCACTTGTATTAGTGTGTAAAAAACAATTTTTGCACTTGTGTTCATGTTGAAAAACCACTTTTCGCACTTGTGTTAGTGTTAAAAAACCACTTTTCGCACTTGTGTTAGTGTTGAAAAACCACTTTTCGCACTTGTGTTGGTGAAGGATACCACTTTTGCACTTGTATTCGTGTGGATAAAACACTTTTTGCACTTGTGATAGTGTTGAAAAACCACTTTTCGCACTTGTGTTAGTGTTGAAAAACCACTTTTCGCACTTGTGTTGGTGCAGGAAACCACTTTTGCACTTGTATTAGTGTGGAAAAACCACTTTTCGCACTTGTGTTATTGATGAAAAACCACTTTTTGCACTTGTGTTAGTGTTGAAAAACCACTTTTCGCACTTGTGTTAGTGTTGAAAAACCACTTTTCGCACTTGTGTTGGTGCAGGAAACCACTTTTGCACTTGTATTAGTGTGGAAAAAACACTTTTCGCACTTGTGTTAGTGTTGAAAAAACACTTTTCGCACTTGTGTTAGTGTTGAAAAACCACTTTTTGCACTTGTGTTAGTGTTGAAAAACCACTTTTCGCAACTGTGTTGGTGCATGAAACCACTTTTGCACTTGTATTAGTGTGGAAAAAACACTTTTTGCACTTGTGATAGTGTTGAAAAACCACTTTTCGCACTTGTGTTAGTGTTGAAAAACCACTTTTCGCACTTGTGTTGGTGCAGGAAACCACTTTTGCACTTGTATTAGTGTGGAAAAACCACTTTTCGCACTTGTGTTAGTGTTGAAAAACCACTTTTCGCACTTGTGTTAGTGTTGAAAAACCACTTTTCGCAACTTGTGTTGGTGCAGGAAACCACTTTTGCACTTGTATTAGTGTGGAAAAAACACTTTTTACCTTCGCAAAAGCGGAAGGTTATGTTTTGATCGCTGTGTATTTATTTGTATGTCTGTGTGTGTGTGTGTGTGTATGTTATTCGCATAACTCAAAAAGTATTCAACCGAATTGCATGAAATTTGGTGGGATGATTGGTTATTATACGGGACACATTTGATTAGATTTTGGGAGCAATCGGGTCAAAGGTCAAGGTCAAGGTCACGAAAAGGTCAAAATCGTATTTTTGTTGTTCTGTTCCCTACACTCCCATGCCAAGTACAGAACAGTAGCTGCGGCGAAGGTATGCGCTCTACCGAGTGCCCGTTCTAGTTGCACTTGTGATAGTGTTGAAAAACCACTTTTCGCACTTGTGTTGGTGCAGGAAACCACTTTTGCACTTGTATTAGTGTGGAAAAAACACTTTTTGCACTTGTGATAGTGTTGAAAAACCACTTTTCGCACTTGTGTTAGTGTTGAAAAACCACTTTTCGCACTTGTGTTAGTGTTGAAAAACCACTTTTCGCACTTGTGTTAGTGTTGAAAAACCACTTTTCGCACTTGTGGTAGTGTTGAAAAACCACTTTTCGCACTTGTGTTGGTGCAGGAAACCACTTTTGCACTTGTATTAGGGTGGAAAAACCACTTTTCGCACTTGTGTTAGTGTGGAAAAAACACTTTTTGCACTTGTGATAGTGTTGACAAACCACTTTTCGCACTTGTGTTAGTGTTGAAAAACTACTTTTCGCACTTGTAATGGTGCAGGAAACCACTTTTGCACTTGTATTAGTGTGGAAAAAACACTTTTCGCACCTGTGTTAGTGTTGAAAAACCACTTTTCGCACTTGCGTTAGTGTTGAAAAACCACTTTTTGCACTTGTGTTAGTGTTGAAAAACCACTTTTCGCACTTGTGTTGGTGCAGGAAACCACTTTTGCACTTGTATTAGTGTGGAAAAAACACTTTTTGCACTTGTGATAGTGTTGAAAAACAACTTTTCGCACTTGTGTTAGTGTTGAAAAACCACTTTTCGCACTTGTGTTGGTGCAGGAAACCACTTTTGCACTTGTATTAGTGTGGAAAAACCACTTTTCGCACTTGTGTTCATGTTGAAAAACCACTTTTCGCACTTGTGTTAGTGTTGAAAAACCACTTTTTGCACTTGTGTTAGTGTTGAAAAACCACTTTTCGCACCTGTGTTGGTGCATGAAACCACTTTTGCACTTGTATTAGTGTGGAAAAAACACTTTTTGCACTTGTGATAGTGTTGAAAAACCACTTTTCGCACTTGTGTTAGTGTTGAAAAACCACTTTTCGCACTTGTGTTGGTGCAGGAAACCACTTTTGCACTTGTATTAGTGTGGAAAAACCACTTTTCGCACTTGTGTTAGTGTTGAAAAACCACTTTTCGCACTTGTGTTAGTGTTGAAAAACCACTTTTCGCAACTTGTGTTGGTGCAGGAAACCACTTTTGCACTTGTATTAGTGTGGAAAAAACACTTTTTACCTTCGCAAAAGCGGAAGGTTATGTTTTGATCGCTGTGTATTTATTTGTATGTCTGTGTGTGTGTGTGTGTGTATGTTATTCGCATAACTCAAAAAGTATTCAACCGAATTGCATGAAATTTGGTGGGATGATTGGTTATTATACGGGACACATTTGATTAGATTTTGGGAGCAATCGGGTCAAAGGTCAAGGTCAAGGTCACGAAAAGGTCAAAATCGTATTTTTGTTGTTCTGTTCCCTACACTCCCATGCCAAGTACAGAACAGTAGCTGCGGCGAAGGTATGCGCTCTACCGAGTGCCCGTTCTAGTTGCACTTGTGATAGTGTTGAAAAACCACTTTTCGCACTTGTGTTGGTGCAGGAAACCACTTTTGCACTTGTATTAGTGTGGAAAAAACACTTTTTGCACTTGTGATAGTGTTGAAAAACCACTTTTCGCACTTGTGTTAGTGTTGAAAAACCACTTTTCGCACTTGTGTTAGTGTTGAAAAACCACTTTTCGCACTTGTGTTAGTGTTGAAAAACCACTTTTCGCACTTGTGGTAGTGTTGAAAAACCACTTTTCGCACTTGTGTTGGTGCAGGAAACCACTTTTGCACTTGTATTAGGGTGGAAAAACCACTTTTCGCACTTGTGTTAGTGTGGAAAAAACACTTTTTGCACTTGTGATAGTGTTGACAAACCACTTTTCGCACTTGTGTTAGTGTTGAAAAACTACTTTTCGCACTTGTAATGGTGCAGGAAACCACTTTTGCACTTGTATTAGTGTGGAAAAAACACTTTTCGCACCTGTGTTAGTGTTGAAAAACCACTTTTCGCACTTGCGTTAGTGTTGAAAAACCACTTTTTGCACTTGTGTTAGTGTTGAAAAACCACTTTTCGCACTTGTGTTGGTGCAGGAAACCACTTTTGCACTTGTATTAGTGTGGAAAAAACACTTTTTGCACTTGTGATAGTGTTGAAAAACAACTTTTCGCACTTGTGTTAGTGTTGAAAAACCACTTTTCGCACTTGTGTTGGTGCAGGAAACCACTTTTGCACTTGTATTAGTGTGGAAAAACCACTTTTCGCACTTGTGTTCATGTTGAAAAACCACTTTTCGCACTTGTGTTAGTGTTGAAAAACCACTTTTTGCACTTGTGTTAGTGTTGAAAAACCACTTTTCGCACCTGTGTTGGTGCATGAAACCACTTTTGCACTTGTATTAGTGTGGAAAAAACACTTTTTGCACTTGTGATAGTGTTGAAAAACCACTTTTCGCACTTGTGTTAGTGTTGAAAAACCACTTTTCGCACTTGTGTTGGTGCAGGAAACCACTTTTGCACTTGTATTAGTGTGGAAAAACCACTTTTCGCACTTGTGTTAGTGTTGAAAAACCACTTTTCGCACTTGTGTTAGTGTTGAAAAACCACTTTTCGCAACTTGTGTTGGTGCAGGAAACCACTTTTGCACTTGTATTAGTGTGGAAAAAACACTTTTTGCACTTGTGATAGTGTTGAAAAACCACTTTTCGCACTTGTGTTGGTGCAGGAAACCACTTTTGCACTTGTATTAGTGTGGAAAAACCACTTTTCGCACTTGTGTTAGTGTTGAAAAACCACTTTTCGCACTTGTGTTAGTGTTGAAAAACCAATTTTCGCACTTGTGTTAGTGTTGAAAAACCACTTTTCGCACTTGTGTTGGTGCAGGAAACCACTTTTGCACTTGTATTAGTGTGGAAAAAACACTTTTTGCACTTGTGATATTGTTGAAAAACCACTTTTCGCACTTGTGTTAGTGTTGAAAAACCACTTTTCGCACTTGTGTTAGTGTTGAAAAACCACTTTTCGCACTTGTGTTGGTGCAGGAAACCACTTTTGCACTTGTATTAGTGTGGAAAAACCACTTTTCGCACTTGTGTTAGTGTTGAAAAACCACTTTTCGCACTTGTGTTAGTGTTCAAAAACCACTTTTCGCACTTGTGTTTGTGCAGGAAATCACTTTTACACTTGTATTAGTGTGGAAAAAATGCTTTTTGCACTTGGTGATAGTGTTGAAAAACCACTTTTCGCACTTGTGTTAGTGTTGAAAAACCACTTTTCACACTTGTGTTAGTTTTGAAAAACCACTTTTCGCACTTGTGTTGGTGCAGGAAACCACTTTTGCACTTGTATTAGTGTGGAAAAAACACTTTTTGCACTTGTGATAGTGTTGAAAAACCACTTTTCGCACTTGTGTTAGTGTTGAAAAAACACTTTTTGCACTTGTGTTAGTGTTGAAAAACCACTTTTCGCACTTGTGTTGGTGCAGGAAACCACTTTTGCACTTGTATTAGTGTGGAAAAAACACTTTTCGCACTTGTGTTAGTGTTGAAAAACCACTTTTCGCACTTGGGTTAGTGTTGAAAAACCACTTTTCGCACTTGTGTTAGTGTTGAAAAACCACGTTTCGCACTTGTGTTGGTGCAGGAAACCACTTTTGCACTTGTATTAGTGTGGAAAAAACACTTTTTGCACTTGTGATAGTGTTGAAAAACCACTTTTCGCACTTGTGTTAGTGTTGAAAAACCACTTTTCGCACTTGTGTTAGTGTTGAAAAACCACTTTTCGCACTTGTGTTGGTGCAGGAAACCACTTTTGCACTTGTATTAGTGTGGAAAAAACACTTTTTGCACTTGTGATAGTGTTGAAAAACCACTTTTCGCACTTGTGTTAGTGTTGAAAAACCACATTTCGCACTTGTGATGGTGCAGGAAACCACTTTTGCACTTGTATTAGTGTGGAAAAAACACTTTTCGCACTTGTGTTAGTGTTGAAAAACCACTTTTCGCACTTGTGTTAGTGTTGAAAAACCACTTTTCGCACTTGTGTTGGTGTTGAAAAAACACTTTTTGCACTTGTGTTAGTGTTGAAAAACCACTTTTTGCACTTGTGTTGGTGCAGGAAACCACTTTTGCACTTGTATTAGTGTGGAAAAAACACTTTTCGCACTTGTGTTAGTGTTGAAAAACCACTTTTCGCACTTGTGTTAGTGTTGAAAAACCACTTTTCGCACTTGTGTTAGTGTTGAAAAAACACTTTTTGCACTTGTGTTAGTGTTGAAAAACCACTTTTCGCACTTGTGTTGGTGCAGGAAACCACTTTTGCACTTGTATTAGTGTGGAAAAAACACTTTTCGCACTTGTGTTAGTGTTGAAAAACCACTTTTCGCACTTGGGTTAGTGTTGAAAAACCACTTTTCGCACTTGTGTTAGTGTTGAAAAACCACGTTTCGCACTTGTGTTGGTGCAGGAAACCACTTTTGCACTTGTATTAGTGTGGAAAAAACACTTTTTGCACTTGTGATAGTGTTGAAAAACCACTTTTCGCACTTGTGTTAGTGTTGAAAAACCACTTTTCGCACTTGTGTTAGTGTTGAAAAACCACTTTTCGCACTTGTGTTGGTGCAGGAAACCACTTTTGCACTTGTATTAGTGTGGAAAAAAACACTTTTTGCACTTGTGATAGTGTTGAAAAACCACTTTTCGCACTTGTGTTAGTGTTGAAAAACCACATTTCGCACTTGTGATGGTGCAGGAAACCACTTTTGCACTTGTATTAGTGTGGAAAAAACACTTTTCGCACTTGTGTTAGTGTTGAAAAACCACTTTTCGCACTTGTGTTAGTGTTGAAAAACCACTTTTCGCACTTGTGTTGGTGCAGGAAACCACTTTTGCACTTGTATTAGTGTGGAAAAAACACTTTTTGCACTTGTGATAGTGTTGAAAAACAACTTTTCGCACTTGTGTTAGTGTTGAAAAACCACTTTTCGCACTTGTGTTGGTGTAGGAAACCACTTTTGCACTTGTATTAGTGTGGAAAAACCACTTTTCGCACTTGTGTTAGTGTTGAAAAACCACTTTTCGCACTTGTGTTCGTGTTGAAAAACTTCTTTTCGCACTTGTGTAGGTGCAGGAAACCACTTTTGCACTTGTATTAGTGTGGAAAAAACACTTTTTGCACTTGTGATAGTGTTGAAAAACCACTTTTCGCACTTGTGTTTGTGTTGAAAAACCACTTTTCGCACTTGTGTTGGTGCATGAAACCACTTTTGCACTTGTATTAGTGTGGAAAAAACACTTTTTGCACTTGTGATAGTGTTGAAAAACCACTTTTCGCACTTGTGTTAGTGTTGAAAAACCACTTTTCGCACTTGTGTTGGTGCATGAAACCACTTTTGCACTTGTATTAGTGTGGAAAAAACACTTTTTGCACTTGTGATAGTGTTGAAAACCACTTTTAGCACCTGTGTTAGTGTTGAAAAACCACTTTTCGCACTTGTGTTGGTGCAGGAAACCACTTTTGCACTTGTATTAGTGTGGAAAAACCACTTTTCGCACTTGTGTTAGTGTCGAAAAACCACTTTTCGCACTTGTGTTAGTGTTGTTAAACCACTTTTCGCACTTGTGTTGGTGCAGGAAACCACTTTTGCACTTGTATTAGTGTGGAAAAAACACTTTTTGCACTTGTGATAGTGTTGAAAAACCACTTTTCGCACTTGTGTTAGTGTTGAAAAACCACTTTTCGCACTTGTGTTAGTGTTGAAAAACCACTTTTCGCACTTGTGTTGGTGTTGAAAAACCACTTTTCGCACTTGTGGTAGTGTTGAAAAACCACTTTTCGCACTTGTGTTGGTGCAGGAAACCACTTTTGCACTTGTATTAGTGTGGAAAAACCACTTTTCGCACTTGTGTTAGTGTGGAAAAAACACTTTTTGCACTTGTGATAGTGTTGACAAACCACTTTTCGCACTTGTGTTAGTGTTGAAAAACTACTTTTCGCACTTGTGATGGTGCAGGAAACCACTTTTGCACTTGTATTAGTGTGGAAAAAACACTTTTCGCACCTGTGTTAGTGTTGAAAAACCACTTTTCGCACTTGTGTTAGTGTTGAAAAACCACTTTTTGCACTTGTGTTAGTGTTGAAAAACCACTTTTCGCACTTGTGTTGGTGCAGGAAACCACTTTTGCACTTGTATTAGTGTGGAAAAAACACTTTTTGCACTTGTGATAGTGTTGAAAAACAACTTTTCGCACTTGTGTTAGTGTTGAAAAACCACTTTTCGCACTTGTGTTGGTGCAGGAAACCACTTTTGCACTTGTATTAGTGTGGAAAAACCACTTTTCGCACTTGTGTTCATGTTGAAAAACCACTTTTCGCACTTGTGTTAGTGTTGAAAAACCACTTTTAGCACTTGTGTTAGTGTTGAAAAACCACTTTTCGCACTTGTGTTAGTGTTGAAAAACCACTTTTCGCACTTGTGTTAGTGTTGAAAAACCACTTTTCGCACTTGTGTTGGTGCAGGAAACCACTTTTGCACTTCTATTAGTGTGGAAAACCACTTTTCGCACTTGTGTTAGTGTTGAAAAACCACTTTTCGCACTTGTGTTAGTGTTGAAAAACTTCTTTTCGCACTTGTGTAGGTGCAGGAAACCAATTTTGCACTTGTATTAGTGTGGAAAAAACACTTTTTGCACTTGTGATAGTGTTGAAAAACCACTTTTCGCACTTGTGTTTGTGTTGAAAAACCACTTTTCGCACTTGTGTTGGTGCAGGAAACCACTTTTGCACTTGTATTATTGTGGAAAAAACACTTTTCGCACTTGTGTTAGTGTTGAAAAACCACTTTTCGCACTTGTGTTTGTGTTGAAAAACCACTTTTCGCACTTGTGTTAGTGTTGAAAAACCACTTTTCGCACTTGTGTTGGTGCATGAAACCACTTTTGCACTTGTATTAGTGTGGAAAAAACACTTTTTGCACTTGTGATAGTGTTGAAAAACCACTTTTCGCACTTGTGTTAGTGTTGAAAAACCACTTTTCGCACTTGTGTTGGTGCATGAAACCACTTTTGCACTTGTATTAGTGTGGAAAAAACACTTTTTGCACTTGTGATAGTGTTGAAAAACCACTTTTCGCACTTGTGTTAGTGTTGAAAAACCACTTTTCGCACTTGTGTTGGTGCAGGAAACCACTTTTGCACTTGTATTAGTGTGGAAAAACCACTTTTCGCACTTGTGTTAGTGTTGAAAAACCACTTTTCGCACTTGTGTTAGTGTTGTTAAACCACTTTTCACACTTGTGTTGGTGCAGGAAACCACTTTTGCACTTGTATTAGTGTGGAAAAAACACTTCTTGCACTTGTGATAGTGTTGAAAAACCACTTTTCGCACTTGTGTTAGTGTTGAAAAACCAATTTTCGCACTTGTGTTAGTGTTGAAAAACCACTTTTCGCACTTGTGTTGGTGCAGGAAACCACTTTTGCACTTGTATTAGTGTGGAAAAAACACTTTTTGCACTTGTGATAGTGTTGAAAAACCACTTTTCGCACTTGTGTTAGTGTTGAAAAACCACTTTTCGCACTTGTGTTAGTGTTGAAAAACCACTTTTCGCACTTGTGTTAGTGTTGAAAAACCACTTTTCACACTTGTGGTAGTGTTGAAAAACCACTTTTCGCACTTGTGTTGGTGCAGGAAACCACTTTTGCACTTGTATTAGTGTGGAAAAACCACTTTTCGCACTTGTGTTAGTGTGGAAAAAACACTTTTTGCACTTGTGATAGTGTTGACAAACCACTTTTCGCACTTGTGTTAGTGTTGAAAAACTACTTTTCGCACTTGTGATGGTGCAGGAAACCACTTTTGCACTTGTATTAGTGTGGAAAAAACACTTTTCGCACCTGTGTTAGTGTTGAAAAACCACTTTTCGCACTTGTGTTAGTGTTGAAAAACCACTTTTTGCACTTGTGTTAGTGTTGAAAAACCACTTTTCACACTTGTGTTGGTGCAGGAAACCACTTTTGCACTTGTATTAGTGTGGAAAAAACACTTTTTGCACTTGTGATAGTGTTGAAAAACAACTTTTCGCACTTGTGTTAGTGTTGAAAAACCACTTTTCGCACTTGTGTTGGTGCAGGAAACCACTTTTGCACTTGTATTAGTGTGGAAAAACCACTTTTCGCACTTGTGTTCATGTTGAAAAACCACTTTTCGCACTTGTGTTAGTGTTGAAAAACCACTTTTAGCACTTGTGTTAGTGTTGAAAAACCACTTTTCGCACTTGTGTTGGTGAAGGATACCACTTTTGCACTTGTATTAGTGTGGAAAAAACAATTTTTGCACTTGTGATAGTGTTGAAAAACCACTTTTCGCACTTGTGTTAGTGTTGAAAAACCACTTTTCGCACTTGTGTTGGTGAAGGATACCACTTTTGCACTTGTATTCGTGTGGATAAAACACTTTTTGCACTTGTGATAGTGTTGAAAAACCACTTTTCGCACTTGTGTTAGTGTTGAAAAACCACTTTTCGCACTTGTGTTGGTGCAGGAAACCACTTTTGCACTTGTATTAGTGTGGAAAAACCACTTTTCGCACTTGTGTTATTGATGAAAAACCACTTTTTGCACTTGTGTTAGTGTTGAAAAACCACTTTTCGCACTTGTGTTAGTGTTGAAAAACCACTTTTCGCACTTGTGTTGGTGCAGGAAACCACTTTTGCACTTGTATTAGTGTGGAAAAAACACTTTTCGCACTTGTGTTAGTGTTGAAAAAACACTTTTCGCACTTGTGTTAGTGTTGAAAAACCACTTTTTGCACTTGTGTTAGTGTTGAAAAACCACTTTTCGCACCTGTGTTGGTGCATGAAACCACTTTTGCACTTGTATTAGTGTGGAAAAAACACTTTTTGCACTTGTGATAGTGTTGAAAAACCACTTTTCGCACTTGTGTTAGTGTTGAAAAACCACTTTTCGCACTTGTGTTGGTGCAGGAAACCACTTTTGCACTTGTATTAGTGTGGAAAAACCACTTTTCGCACTTGTGTTAGTGTTGAAAAACCACTTTTCGCACTTGTGTTAGTGTTGAAAAACCACTTTTCGCAACTTGTGTTGGTGCAGGAAACCACTTTTGCACTTGTATTAGTGTGGAAAAAACACTTTTTGCACTTGTGATAGTGTTGAAAAACCACTTTTCGCACTTGTGTTGGTGCAGGAAACCACTTTTGCACTTGTATTAGTGTGGAAAAAACACTTTTTGCACTTGTGATAGTGTTGAAAAACCACTTTTCGCACTTGTGTTAGTGTTGAAAAACCACTTTTCGCACTTGTGTTAGTGTTGAAAAACCACTTTTCGCACTTGTGTTAGTGTTGAAAAACCACTTTTCGCACTTGTGGTAGTGTTGAAAAACCACTTTTCGCACTTGTGTTGGTGCAGGAAACCACTTTTGCACTTGTATTAGGGTGGCAAAACCACTTTTCGCACTTGTGTTAGTGTGGAAAAAACACTTTTTGCACTTGTGATAGTGTTGACAAACCACTTTTCGCACTTGTGTTAGTGTTGAAAAACTACTTTTCGCACTTGTGATGGTGCAGGAAACCACTTTTGCACTTGTATTAGTGTGGAAAAAACACTTTTCGCACCTGTGTTAGTGTTGAAAAACCACTTTTCGCACTTGTGTTAGTGTTGAAAAACCACTTTTTGCACTTGTGTTAGTGTTGAAAAACCACTTTTCGCACTTGTGTTGGTGCAGGAAACCACTTTTGCACTTGTATTAGTGTGGAAAAAACACTTTTTGCACTTGTGATAGTGTTGAAAAACAACTTTTCGCACTTGTGTTAGTGTTGAAAAACCACTTTTCGCACTTGTGTTGGTGCAGGAAACCACTTTTGCACTTGTATTAGTGTGGAAAAACCACTTTTCGCACTTGTGTTCATGTTGAAAAACCACTTTTCGCACTTGTGTTAGTGTTGAAAAACCACTTTTAGCACTTGTGTTAGTGTTGAAAAACCACTTTTCGCACTTGTGTTGGTGAAGGATACCACTTTTGCACTTGTATTAGTGTGGAAAAAACAATTTTTGCACTTGTGATAGTGTTGAAAAACCACTTTTCGCACTTGTGTTAGTGTTGAAAAACCACTTTTCGCAATTGTGTTGGTGAAGGATACCACTTTTGCACTTGTATTCGTGTGGATAAAACACTTTTTGCACTTGTGATAGTGTTGAAAAACCACTTTTCGCACTTGTGTTAGTGTTGAAAAACCACTTTTCGCACTTGTGTTGGTGCAGGAAACCACTTTTGCACTTGTATTAGTGTGGAAAAACCACTTTTCGCACTTGTGTTATTGATGAAAAACCACTTTTTGCACTTGTGTTAGTGTTGAAAAACCACTTTTCGCACTTGTGTTAGTGTTGAAAAACCACTTTTCGCACTTGTGTTGGTGCAGGAAACCACTTTTGCACTTGTATTAGTGTGGAAAAAACACTTTTCGCACTTGTGTTAGTGTTGAAAAAACACTTTTCGCACTTGTGTTAGTGTTGAAAAACCACTTTTTGCACTTGTGTTAGTGTTGAAAAACCACTTTTCGCACCTGTGTTGGTGCATGAAACCACTTTTGCACTTGTATTAGTGTGGAAAAAACACTTTTTGCACTTGTGATAGTGTTGAAAAACCACTTTTCGCACTTGTGTTAGTGTTGAAAAACCACTTTTCGCACTTGTGTTAGTGTTGAAAAACCACTTTTCGCACTTGTGTTGGTGCAGGAAACCACTTTTGCACTTGTATTAGTGTGGAAAAACCACTTTTCGCACTTGTGTTAGTGTTGAAAAACCACTTTTCGCACTTGTGTTAGTGTTGAAAAACCACTTTTCGCAACTTGTGTTGGTGCAGGAAACCACTTTTGCACTTGTATTAGTGTGGAAAAAACACTTTTTGCACTTGTGATAGTGTTGAAAAACCACTTTTCGCACTTGTGTTGGTGCAGGAAACCACTTTTGCACTTGTATTAGTGTGGAAAAAACACTTTTTGCACTTGTGATAGTGTTGAAAAACCACTTTTCGCACTTGTGTTAGTGTTGAAAAACCACTTTTCGCACTTGTGTTAGTGTTGAAAAACCACTTTTCGCACTTGTGTTAGTGTTGAAAAACCACTTTTCGCACTTGTGGTAGTGTTGAAAAACCACTTTTCGCACTTGTGTTGGTGCAGGAAACCACTTTTGCACTTGTATTAGGGTGGCAAAACCACTTTTCGCACTTGTGTTAGTGTGGAAAAAACACTTTTTGCACTTGTGATAGTGTTGACAAACCACTTTTCGCACTTGTGTTAGTGTTGAAAAACTACTTTTCGCACTTGTGATGGTGCAGGAAACCACTTTTGCACTTGTATTAGTGTGGAAAAAACACTTTTCGCACCTGTGTTAGTGTTGAAAAACCACTTTTCGCACTTGTGTTAGTGTTGAAAAACCACTTTTTGCACTTGTGTTAGTGTTGAAAAACCACTTTTCGCACTTGTGTTGGTGCAGGAAACCACTTTTGCACTTGTATTAGTGTGGAAAAAACACTTTTTGCACTTGTGATAGTGTTGAAAAACAACTTTTCGCACTTGTGTTAGTGTTGAAAAACCACTTTTCGCACTTGTGTTGGTGCAGGAAACCACTTTTGCACTTGTATTAGTGTGGAAAAACCACTTTTCGCACTTGTGTTCATGTTGAAAAACCACTTTTCGCACTTGTGTTAGTGTTGAAAAACCACTTTTAGCACTTGTGTTAGTGTTGAAAAACCACTTTTCGCACTTGTGTTGGTGAAGGATACCACTTTTGCACTTGTATTAGTGTGGAAAAAACAATTTTTGCACTTGTGATAGTGTTGAAAAACCACTTTTCGCACTTGTGTTAGTGTTGAAAAACCACTTTTCGCAATTGTGTTGGTGAAGGATACCACTTTTGCACTTGTATTCGTGTGGATAAAACACTTTTTGCACTTGTGATAGTGTTGAAAAACCACTTTTCGCACTTGTGTTAGTGTTGAAAAACCACTTTTCGCACTTGTGTTGGTGCAGGAAACCACTTTTGCACTTGTATTAGTGTGGAAAAACCACTTTTCGCACTTGTGTTATTGATGAAAAACCACTTTTTGCACTTGTGTTAGTGTTGAAAAACCACTTTTCGCACTTGTGTTAGTGTTGAAAAACCACTTTTCGCACTTGTGTTGGTGCAGGAAACCACTTTTGCACTTGTATTAGTGTGGAAAAAACACTTTTCGCACTTGTGTTAGTGTTGAAAAAACACTTTTCGCACTTGTGTTAGTGTTGAAAAACCACTTTTTGCACTTGTGTTAGTGTTGAAAAACCACTTTTCGCACCTGTGTTGGTGCATGAAACCACTTTTGCACTTGTATTAGTGTGGAAAAAACACTTTTTGCACTTGTGATAGTGTTGAAAAACCACTTTTCGCACTTGTGTTAGTGTTGAAAAACCACTTTTCGCACTTGTGTTGGTGCAGGAAACCACTTTTGCACTTGTATTAGTGTGGAAAAACCACTTTTCGCACTTGTGTTAGTGTTGAAAAACCACTTTTCGCACTTGTGTTAGTGTTGAAAAACCACTTTTCGCAACTTGTGTTGGTGCAGGAAACCACTTTTGCACTTGTATTAGTGTGGAAAAAACACTTTTTGCACTTGTGATAGTGTTGAAAAACCACTTTTCGCACTTGTGTTGGTGCAGGAAACCACTTTTGCACTTGTATTAGTGTGGAAAAACCACTTTTCGCACTTGTGTTAGTGTTGAAAAACCACTTTTCGCACTTGTGTTAGTGTTGAAAAACCACTTTTCGCAACTTGTGTTGGTGCAGGAAACCACTTTTGCACTTGTATTAGTGTGGAAAAAACAATTTTTTGCACTTGTGATAGTGTTGAAAAACCACTTTTCGCACTTGTGTTAGTGTTGAAAAACCACTTTTCGCACTTGTGTTAGTGTTGAAAAACCACTTTTCGCACTTGTGTTAGTGTTGAAAAACCACTTTTCGCACTTGTGGTAGTGTTGAAAAACCACTTTTCGCACTTGTGTTGGTGCAGGAAACCACTTTTGCACTTGTATTAGGGTGGAAAAACCACTTTTCGCACTTGTGTTAGTGTGGAAAAAAACACTTTTTGCACTTGTGATAGTGTTGACAAACCACTTTTCGCACTTGTGTTAGTGTTGAAAAACTACTTTTCGCACTTGTGATGGTGCAGGAAACCACTTTTGCACTTGTATTAGTGTGGAAAAAAACACTTTTCGCACCTGTGTTAGTGTTGAAAAACCACTTTTCGCACTTGTGTTAGTGTTGAAAAACCACTTTTTGCACTTGTGTTAGTGTTGAAAAACCACTTTTCGCACTTGTGTTGGTGCAGGAAACCACTTTTGCACTTGTATTAGTGTGGAAAAAAACACTTTTTGCACTTGTGATAGTGTTGAAAAACAACTTTTCGCACTTGTGTTAGTGTTGAAAAACCACTTTTCGCACTTGTGTTGGTGCAGGAAACCACTTTTGCACTTGTATTAGTGTGGAAAAACCACTTTTCGCACTTGTGTTCATGTTGAAAAACCACTTTTCGCACTTGTGTTAGTATTGAAAAACTACTTTTAGCACTTGCGTTAGTGTTGAAAAACCACTTTTCGCACTTGTGTTGGTGAAGGATACCACTTTTGCACTTGTATTAGTGTGGAAAAAACAATTTTTGCACTTGTGATAGTGTTGAAAAACCACTTTTCGCACTTGTGTTAGTGTTGAAAAACCACTTTTCGCACTTGTGTTGGTGAAGGATACCACTTTTGCACTTGTATTCGTGTGGATAAAACACTTTTTGCACTTGTGATAGTGTTGAAAAACCACTTTTCGCACTTGTGTTAGTGTTGAAAAACCACTTTTCGCACTTGTGTTGGTGCAGGAAACCACTTTTGCACTTGTATTAGTGTGGAAAAACCACTTTTCGCACTTGTGTTATTGATGAAAAACCACTTTTGCACTTGTATTTGTGTGGAAAAACCACTTTTCGCACTTGTGTTAGTGTTGAAAAAACCACTTTTCGCACTTGTGTTAGTGTTGAAAAACTTCTTTTCGCACTTGTGTAGGTGCAGGAAACCACTTTTGCACTTGTATTAGTGTGGAAAAAAACACTTTTTGCACTTGTGATAGTGTTGAAAAACCACTTTTCGCACTTGTGTTTGTGTTGAAAAACCACTTTTCGCACTTGTGTTAGTGTTGAAAAACCACTTTTCGCACTTGTGTTGGTGCATGAAACCACTTTTGCACTTGTATTAGTGTGGAAAAAAACACTTTTTGCACTTGTGATAGTGTTGAAAAACCACTTTTCGCACTTGTGTTAGTGTTGAAAAACCACTTTTCGCACTTGTGTTGGTGCAGGAAACCACTTTTGCACTTGTATTAGTGTGGAAAAACCACTTTTCGCACTTGTGTTAGTGTTGAAAAACCACTTTTCGCACTTGTGTTAGTGTTGTTAAACCACTTTTCACACTTGTGTTGGTGCAGGAAACCACTTTTGCACTTGTATTAGTGTGGAAAAAACACTTCTTGCACTTGTGATAGTGTTGAAAAACCACTTTTCGCACTTGTGTTAGTGTTGAAAAACCAATTTTCGCACTTGTGTTAGTGTTGAAAAACCACTTTTCGCACTTGTGTTGGTGCAGGAAACCACTTTTGCACTTGTATTAGTGTGGAAAAAACACTTTTTGCACTTGTGATAGTGTTGAAAAACCACTTTTCGCACTTGTGTTAGTGTTGAAAAACCACTTTTCGCACTTGTGTTAGTGTTGAAAAACCACTTTTCGCACTTGTGTTAGTGTTGAAAAACCACTTTTCGCACTTGTGGTAGTGTTGAAAAACCACTTTTCGCACTTGTGTTGGTGCAGGAAACCACTTTTGCACTTGTATTAGTGTGGAAAAACCACTTTTCGCACTTGTGTTAGTGTGGAAAAAACACTTTTTGCACTTGTGATAGTGTTGACAAACCACTTTTCGCACTTGTGTTAGTGTTGAAAAACTACTTTTCGCACTTGTGATGGTGCAGGAAACCACTTTTGCACTTGTATTAGTGTGGAAAAAACACTTTTCGCACCTGTGTTAGTGTTGAAAAACCACTTTTCGCACTTGTGTTAGTGTTGAAAAACCACTTTTTGCACTTGTGTTAGTGTTGAAAAACCACTTTTCGCACTTGTGTTGGTGCAGGAAACCACTTTTGCACTTGTATTAGTGTGGAAAAAACACTTTTTGCACTTGTGATAGTGTTGAAAAACAACTTTTCGCACTTGTGTTAGTGTTGAAAAACCACTTTTCGCACTTGTGTTGGTGCAGGAAACCACTTTTGCACTTGTATTAGTGTGGAAAAACCACTTTTCGCACTTGCGTTCATGTTGAAAAACCACTTTTCGCACTTGTGTTAGTGTTAAAAAACCACTTTTAGCACTTGTGTTAGTGTTGAAAAACCACTTTTCGCACTTGTGTTGGTGAAGGATACCACTTTTGCACTTGTATTAGTGTGGAAAAAACAATTTTTGCACTTGTGATAGTGTTGAAAAACCACTTTTTGCACTTGTGTTAGTGTTGAAAAACCACTTTTCGCACTTGTGTTGGTGCAGGAAACCACTTTTGCACTTGTATTAGTGTGGAAAAAACACTTTTTGCACTTGTGATAGTGTTGAAAAACAACTTTTCGCACTTGTGTTAGTGTTGAAAAACCACTTTTCGCACTTGTGTAGGTGCAGGAAACCACTTTTGCACTTGTATTAGTGTGGAAAAACCACTTTTCGCACTTGTGTTCATGTTGAAAAACCACTTTTCGCACTTGTGTTAGTGTTGAAAAACCACTTTTAGCACTTGCGTTAGTGTTGAAAAAACCACTTTTCGCACTTGTGTTGGTGAAGGATACCACTTTTGCACTTGTATTAGTGTGGAAAAAACAATTTTTGCACTTGTGATAGTGTTGAAAAACCACTTTTCGCACTTGTGTTAGTGTTGAAAAACCACTTTTCGCACTTGTGTTGGTGAAGGATACCACTTTTGCACTTGTATTCGTGTGGATAAAACACTTTTTGCACTTGTGATAGTGTTGAAAAACCACTTTTCGCACTTGTGTTAGTGTTGAAAAACCACTTTTCGCACTTGTGTTGGTGCAGGAAACCACTTTTGCACTTGTATTAGTGTGGAAAAACCACTTTTCGCACTTGTGTTATTGATGAAAAACCACTTTTGCACTTGTATTTGTGTGGAAAAACCACTTTTCGCACTTGTGTTAGTGTTGAAAAACCACTTTTCGCACTTGTGTTAGTGTTGAAAAACTTCTTTTCGCACTTGTGTAGGTGCAGGAAACCACTTTTGCACTTGTATTAGTGTGGAAAAAACACTTTTTGCACTTGTGATAGTGTTGAAAAACCACTTTTCGCACTTGTGTTTGTGTTGAAAAACCACTTTTCGCACTTGTGTTAGTGTTGAAAAACCACTTTTCGCACTTGTGTTGGTGCATGAAACCACTTTTGCACTTGTATTAGTGTGGAAAAAACACTTTTTGCACTTGTGATAGTGTTGAAAAACCACTTTTCGCACTTGTGTTAGTGTTGAAAAACCACTTTTCGCACTTGTGTTGGTGCAGGAAACCACTTTTGCACTTGTATTAGTGTGGAAAAACCACTTTTCGCACTTGTGTTAGTGTTGAAAAACCACTTTTCGCACTTGTGTTAGTGTTGTTAAACCACTTTTCACACTTGTGTTGGTGCAGGAAACCACTTTTGCACTTGTATTAGTGTGGAAAAAACACTTCTTGCACTTGTGATAGTGTTGAAAAACCACTTTTCGCACTTGTGTTAGTGTTGAAAAACCAATTTTCGCACTTGTGTTAGTGTTGAAAAACCAATTTTCGCACTTGTGTTGGTGCAGGAAACCACTTTTGCACTTGTATTAGTGTGGAAAAAACACTTTTTGCACTTGTGATAGTGTTGAAAAACCACTTTTCGCACTTGTGTTAGTGTTGAAAAACCACTTTTCGCACTTGTGTTAGTGTTGAAAAACCACTTTTCGCACTTGTGTTAGTGTTGAAAAACCACTTTTCGCACTTGTGGTAGTGTTGAAAAACCACTTTTCGCACTTGTGTTGGTGCAGGAAACCACTTTTGCACTTGTATTAGTGTGGAAAAACCACTTTTCGCACTTGTGTTAGTGTGGAAAAAACACTTTTTGCACTTGTGATAGTGTTGACAAACCACTTTTCGCACTTGTGTTAGTGTTGAAAAACTACTTTTCGCACTTGTGATGGTGCAGGAAACCACTTTTGCACTTGTATTAGTGTGGAAAAAACACTTTTCGCACCTGTGTTAGTGTTGAAAAACCACTTTTCGCACTTGTGTTAGTGTTGAAAAACCACTTTTTGCACTTGTGTTAGTGTTGAAAAACCACTTTTCGCACTTGTGTTGGTGCAGGAAACCACTTTTGCACTTGTATTAGTGTGGAAAAAACACTTTTTGCACTTGTGATAGTGTTGAAAAACAACTTTTCGCACTTGTGTTAGTGTTGAAAAACCACTTTTCGCACTTGTGTTGGTGCAGGAAACCACTTTTGCACTTGTATTAGTGTGGAAAAACCACTTTTCGCACTTGCGTTCATGTTGAAAAACCACTTTTCGCACTTGTGTTAGTGTTAAAAAACCACTTTTAGCACTTGTGTTAGTGTTGAAAAACCACTTTTCGCACTTGTGTTGGTGAAGGATACCACTTTTGCACTTGTATTAGTGTGGAAAAAACAATTTTTGCACTTGTGATAGTGTTGAAAAACCACTTTTCGCACTTGTGTTAGTGTTGAAAAACCACTTTTCGCACTTGTGTTGGTGAAGGATACCACTTTTGCACTTGTATTCGTGTGGATAAAACACTTTTTGCACTTGTGATAGTGTTGAAAAACCACTTTTCGCACTTGTGTTAGTGTTGAAAAACCACTTTTCGCACTTGTGTTGGTGCAGGAAACCACTTTTGCACTTGTATTAGTGTGGAAAAACCACTTTTCGCACTTGTGTTATTGATGAAAAACCACTTTTTGCACTTGTGTTAGTGTTGAAAAACCACTTTTCGCACTTGTGTTAGTGTTGAAAAACCACTTTTCGCACTTGTGTTGGTGCAGGAAACCACTTTTGCACTTGTATTAGTGTGGAAAAAACACTTTTCGCACTTGTGTTAGTGTTGAAAAAACACTTTTCGCACTTGTGTTAGTGTTGAAAAACCACTTTTTGCACTTGTGTTAGTGTTGAAAAACCACTTTTCGCAACTGTGTTGGTGCATGAAACCACTTTTGCACTTGTATTAGTGTGGAAAAAACACTTTTTGCACTTGTGATAGTGTTGAAAAACCACTTTTCGCACTTGTGTTAGTGTTGAAAAACCACTTTTCGCACTTGTGTTGGTGCAGGAAACCACTTTTGCACTTGTATTAGTGTGGAAAAACCACTTTTCGCACTTGTGTTAGTGTTGAAAAACCACTTTTCGCACTTGTGTTAGTGTTGAAAAACCACTTTTCGCAACTTGTGTTGGTGCAGGAAATCACTTTTGCACTTGTATTAGTGTGGAAAAAACACTTTTTACCTTCGCAAAAGCGGAAGGTTATGTTTTGATCGCTGTGTATTTATTTGTATGTCTGTGTGTGTGTGTGTGTGTGTATGTTATTCGCATAACTCAAAAAGTATTCAACCGAATTGCATGAAATTTGGTGGGATGATTGGTTATTATACGGGACACATTTGATTAGATTTTGGGAGCAATCGGGTCAAAGGTCAAGGTCAAGGTCACGAAAAGGTCAAAATCGTATTTTTGTTGTTCTGTTCCCTACACTCCCATGCCAAGTACAGAACAGTAGCTGCGGCGAAGGTATGCGCTCTACCGAGTGCCCGTTCTAGTTGCACTTGTGATAGTGTTGAAAAACCACTTTTCGCACTTGTGTTGGTGCAGGAAACCACTTTTGCACTTGTATTAGTGTGGAAAAAACACTTTTTGCACTTGTGATAGTGTTGAAAAACCACTTTTCGCACTTGTGTTAGTGTTGAAAAACCACTTTTCGCACTTGTGTTAGTGTTGAAAAACCACTTTTCGCACTTGTGTTAGTGTTGAAAAACCACTTTTCGCACTTGTGGTAGTGTTGAAAAACCACTTTTCGCACTTGTGTTGGTGCAGGAAACCACTTTTGCACTTGTATTAGGGTGGAAAAACCACTTTTCGCACTTGTGTTAGTGTGGAAAAAACACTTTTTGCACTTGTGATAGTGTTGACAAACCACTTTTCGCACTTGTGTTAGTGTTGAAAAACTACTTTTCGCACTTGTAATGGTGCAGGAAACCACTTTTGCACTTGTATTAGTGTGGAAAAAACACTTTTCGCACCTGTGTTAGTGTTGAAAAACCACTTTTCGCACTTGTGTTAGTGTTGAAAAACCACTTTTTGCACTTGTGTTAGTGTTGAAAAACCACTTTTCGCACTTGTGTTGGTGCAGGAAACCACTTTTGCACTTGTATTAGTGTGGAAAAAACACTTTTTGCACTTGTGATAGTGTTGAAAAACAACTTTTCGCACTTGTGTTAGTGTTGAAAAACCACTTTTCGCACTTGTGTTGGTGCAGGAAACCACTTTTGCACTTGTATTAGTGTGGAAAAACCACTTTTCGCACTTGTGTTCATGTTGAAAAACCACTTTTCGCACTTGTGTTAGTGTTGAAAAACCACTTTTTGCACTTGTGTTAGTGTTGAAAAACCACTTTTCGCACCTGTGTTGGTGCATGAAACCACTTTTGCACTTGTATTAGTGTGGAAAAAACACTTTTTGCACTTGTGATAGTGTTGAAAAACCACTTTTCGCACTTGTGTTAGTGTTGAAAAACCACTTTTCGCACTTGTGTTGGTGCAGGAAACCACTTTTGCACTTGTATTAGTGTGGAAAAACCACTTTTCGCACTTGTGTTAGTGTTGAAAAACCACTTTTCGCACTTGTGTTAGTGTTGAAAAACCACTTTTCGCAACTTGTGTTGGTGCAGGAAACCACTTTTGCACTTGTATTAGTGTGGAAAAAACACTTTTTGCACTTGTGATAGTGTTGAAAAACCACTTTTCGCACTTGTGTTGGTGCAGGAAACCACTTTTGCACTTGTATTAGTGTGGAAAAACCACTTTTCGCACTTGTGTTAGTGTTGAAAAACCACTTTTCGCACTTGTGTTAGTGTTGAAAAACCAATTTTCGCACTTGTGTTAGTGTTGAAAAACCACTTTTCGCACTTGTGTTGGTGCAGGAAACCACTTTTGCACTTGTATTAGTGTGGAAAAAACACTTTTTGCACTTGTGATATTGTTGAAAAACCACTTTTCGCACTTGTGTTAGTGTTGAAAAACCACTTTTCGCACTTGTGTTAGTGTTGAAAAACCACTTTTCGCACTTGTGTTGGTGCAGGAAACCACTTTTGCACTTGTATTAGTGTGGAAAAACCACTTTTCGCACTTGTGTTAGTGTTGAAAAACCACTTTTCGCACTTGTGTTAGTGTTCAAAAACCACTTTTCGCACTTGTGTTTGTGCAGGAAATCACTTTTGCACTTGTATTAGTGTGGAAAAAATGCTTTTTGCACTTGGTGATAGTGTTGAAAAACCACTTTTCGCACTTGTGTTAGTGTTGAAAAACCACTTTTCACACTTGTGTTAGTTTTGAAAAACCACTTTTCGCACTTGTGTTGGTGCAGGAAACCACTTTTGCACTTGTATTAGTGTGGAAAAAACACTTTTTGCACTTGTGATAGTGTTGAAAAACCACTTTTCGCACTTGTGTTAGTGTTGAAAAAACACTTTTTGCACTTGTGTTAGTGTTGAAAAACCACTTTTCGCACTTGTGTTGGTGCAGGAAACCACTTTTGCACTTGTATTAGTGTGGAAAAAACACTTTTCGCACTTGTGTTAGTGTTGAAAAACCACTTTTCGCACTTGGGTTAGTGTTGAAAAACCACTTTTCGCACTTGTGTTAGTGTTGAAAAACCACGTTTCGCACTTGTGTTGGTGCAGGAAACCACTTTTGCACTTGTATTAGTGTGGAAAAAACACTTTTTGCACTTGTGATAGTGTTGAAAAACCACTTTTCGCACTTGTGTTAGTGTTGAAAAACCACTTTTCGCACTTGTGTTAGTGTTGAAAAACCACTTTTCGCACTTGTGTTGGTGCAGGAAACCACTTTTGCACTTGTGTTAGTGTTGAAAAACCACTTTTCGCACTTGTGTTAGTGTTGAAAAACCACTTTTCGCACTTGTGTTAGTGTTGAAAAACCACATTTCGCACTTGTGATGGTGCAGGAAACCACTTTTGCACTTGTATTAGTGTGGAAAAAACACTTTTCGCACTTGTGTTAGTGTTGAAAAACCACTTTTCGCACTTGTATTTGTGTTGAAAAACCACTTTTCGCACTTGTGTTGGTGCAGGAAACCACTTTTGCACTTGTATTAGTGTGGAAAAAACACTTTTTGCACTTGTGATAGTGTTGAAAAACAACTTTTCGCACTTGTGTTAGTGTTGAAAAACCACTTTTCGCACTTGTGTTGGTGCAGGAAACCACTTTTGCACTTGTATTAGTGTGGAAAAACCACTTTTCGCACTTGTGTTAGTGTTGAAAAACCACTTTTCGCACTTGTGTTAGTGTTGAAAAACTTCTTTTCGCACTTGTGTAGGTGCAGGAAACCACTTTTGCACTTGTATTAGTGTGGAAAAAACACTTTTTGCACTTGTGATAGTGTTGAAAAACCACTTTTCGCACTTGTGTTTGTGTTGAAAAACCACTTTTCGCACTTGTGTTGGTGCATGAAACCACTTTTGCACTTGTATTAGTGTGGAAAAAACACTTTTTGCACTTGTGATAGTGTTGAAAAACCACTTTTCGCACTTGTGTTAGTGTTGAAAAACCACTTTTCGCACTTGTGTTGGTGCATGAAACCACTTTTGCACTTGTATTAGTGTGGAAAAAACACTTTTTGCACTTGTGATAGTGTTGAAAAACCACTTTTCGCACTTGTGTTAGTGTTGAAAAACCACTTTTCGCACTTGTGTTGGTGCAGGAAACCACTTTTGCACTTGTATTAGTGTGGAAAAACCACTTTTCGCACTTGTGTTAGTGTCGAAAAACCACTTTTCGCACTTGTGTTAGTGTTGTTAAACCACTTTTCGCACTTGTGTTGGTGCAGGAAACCACTTTTGCACTTGTATTAGTGTGGAAAAAACACTTTTTGCACTTGTGATAGTGTTGAAAAACCACTTTTCGCACTTGTGTTAGTGTTGAAAACCACTTTTCGCACTTGTGTTAGTGTTGAAAAACCACTTTTCGCACTTGTGTTAGTGTTGAAAAACCACTTTTCGCACTTGTGGTAGTGTGAAAAACCACTTTTCGCACTTGTGTTGGTGCAGGAAACCACTTTTGCACTTGTATTAGTGTGGAAAAACCACTTTTCGCACTTGTGTTAGTGTGGAAAAAACACATTTTGCACTTGTGATAGTGTTGACAAACCACTTTTCGCACTTGTGTTAGTGTTGAAAAACTACTTTTCGCACTTGTGATGGTGCAGGAAACCACTTTTGCACTTGTATTAGTGTGGAAAAAACACTTTTCGCACCTGTGTTAGTGTTGAAAAACCACTTTTCGCACTTGTGTTAGTGTTGAAAAACCACTTTTTGCACTTGTGTTAGTGTTGAAAAACCACTTTTCGCACTTGTGTTGGTGCAGGAAACCACTTTTGCACTTGTATTAGTGTGGAAAAAACACTTTTTGCACTTGTGATAGTGTTGAAAAACAACTTTTCGCACTTGTGTTAGTGTTGAATAACCACTTTTCGCACTTGTGTTGGTGCAGGAAACCACTTTTGCACTTGTATTAGTGTGGAAAAACCACTTTTCGCACTTGTGTTCATGTTGAAAAACCACTTTTCGCACTTGTGTTAGTGTTGAAAAACCACTTTTAGCACTTGTGTTAGTGTTGAAAAACCACTTTTCGCACTTGTGTTAGTGTTGAAAAACCACTTTTCGCACTTGTGTTAGTGTTGAAAAACCACTTTTCGCACTTGTGTTGGTGCAGGAAACCACTTTTGCACTTGTATTAGTGTGGAAAACCACTTTTCGCACTTGTGTTAGTGTTGAAAAACCACTTTTCGCACTTGTGTTAGTGTTGAAAAACTTCTTTTCGCACTTGTGTAGGTGCAGGAAACCAATTTTGCACTTGTATTAGTGTGGAAAAAACACTTTTTGCACTTGTGATAGTGTTGAAAAACCACTTTTCGCACTTGTGTTTGTGTTGAAAAACCACTTTTCGCACTTGTGTTGGTGCAGGAAACCACTTTTGCACTTGTATTATTGTGGAAAAAACACTTTTCGCACTTGTGTTAGTGTTGAAAAACCACTTTTCGCACTTGTGTTAGTGTTGAAAAACCACTTTTCGCACTTGTGTTAGTGTTGAAAAACCACTTTTCGCACTTGTGTTGGTGCAGGAAACCACTTTTGCACTTGTGTTAGTGTTGAAAAACCACTTTTCGCACTTGTGTTAGTGTTGAAAAACCACTTTTCGCACTTGTGTTAGTGTTGAAAAACCACATTTCGCACTTGTGATGGTGCAGGAAACCACTTTTGCACTTGTATTAGTGTGGAAAAAACACTTTTCGCACTTGTGTTAGTGTTGAAAAACCACTTTTCGCACTTGTATTTGTGTTGAAAAACCACTTTTCGCACTTGTGTTGGTGCAGGAAACCACTTTTGCACTTGTATTAGTGTGGAAAAAACACTTTTTGCACTTGTGATAGTGTTGAAAAACAACTTTTCGCACTTGTGTTAGTGTTGAAAAACCACTTTTCGCACTTGTGTTGGTGCAGGAAACCACTTTTGCACTTGTATTAGTGTGGAAAAACCACTTTTCGCACTTGTGTTAGTGTTGAAAAACCACTTTTCGCACTTGTGTTAGTGTTGAAAAACTTCTTTTCGCACTTGTGTAGGTGCAGGAAACCACTTTTGCACTTGTATTAGTGTGGAAAAAAACACTTTTTGCACTTGTGATAGTGTTGAAAAACCACTTTTCGCACTTGTGTTTGTGTTGAAAAACCACTTTTCGCACTTGTGTTGGTGCATGAAACCACTTTTGCACTTGTATTAGTGTGGAAAAAACACTTTTTGCACTTGTGATAGTGTTGAAAAAACCACTTTTCGCACTTGTGTTAGTGTTGAAAAACCACTTTTCGCACTTGTGTTGGTGCATGAAACCACTTTTGCACTTGTATTAGTGTGGAAAAAACACTTTTTGCACTTGTGATAGTGTTGAAAAACCACTTTTCGCACTTGTGTTAGTGTTGAAAAACACTTTTCGCACTTGTGTTGGTGCAGGAAACCACTTTTGCACTTGTATTAGTGTGGAAAAACCACTTTTCGCACTTGTGTTAGTGTCGAAAAACCACTTTTCGCACTTGTGTTAGTGTTGTTAAACCACTTTTCGCACTTGTGTTGGTGCAGGAAACCACTTTTGCACTTGTATTAGTGTGGAAAAAACACTTTTTGCACTTGTGATAGTGTTGAAAAACCACTTTTCGCACTTGTGTTAGTGTTGAAAAACCACTTTTCGCACTTGTGTTAGTGTTGAAAAACCACTTTTCGCACTTGTGTTAGTGTTGAAAAACCACTTTTCGCACTTGTGGTAGTGTTGAAAAACCACTTTTCGCACTTGTGTTGGTGCAGGAAACCACTTTTGCACTTGTATTAGTGTGGAAAAACCACTTTTCGCACTTGTGTTAGTGTGGAAAAAACACATTTTGCACTTGTGATAGTGTTGACAAACCACTTTTCGCACTTGTGTTAGTGTTGAAAAACTACTTTTCGCACTTGTGATGGTGCAGGAAACCACTTTTGCACTTGTATTAGTGTGGAAAAAACACTTTTCGCACCTGTGTTAGTGTTGAAAAACCACTTTTCGCACTTGTGTTAGTGTTGAAAAACCACTTTTTGCACTTGTGTTAGTGTTGAAAAACCACTTTTCGCACTTGTGTTGGTGCAGGAAACCACTTTTGCACTTGTATTAGTGTGGAAAAAACACTTTTTGCACTTGTGATAGTGTTGAAAAACAACTTTTCGCACTTGTGTTAGTGTTGAATAACCACTTTTCGCACTTGTGTTGGTGCAGGAAACCACTTTTGCACTTGTATTAGTGTGGAAAAACCACTTTTCGCACTTGTGTTCATGTTGAAAAACCACTTTTCGCACTTGTGTTAGTGTTGAAAAACCACTTTTAGCACTTGTGTTAGTGTTGAAAAACCACTTTTCGCACTTGTGTTAGTGTTGAAAAACCACTTTTCGCACTTGTGTTAGTGTTGAAAAACCACTTTTCGCACTTGTGTTGGTGCAGGAAACCACTTTTGCACTTGTATTAGTGTGGAAAACCACTTTTCGCACTTGTGTTAGTGTTGAAAAACCACTTTTCGCACTTGTGTTAGTGTTGAAAAACTTCTTTTCGCACTTGTGTAGGTGCAGGAAACCAATTTTGCACTTGTATTAGTGTGGAAAAAACACTTTTTGCACTTGTGATAGTGTTGAAAAACCACTTTTCGCACTTGTGTTTGTGTTGAAAAACCACTTTTCGCACTTGTGTTGGTGCAGGAAACCACTTTTGCACTTGTATTATTGTGGAAAAAACACTTTTCGCACTTGTGTTAGTGTTGAAAAACCACTTTTCGCACTTGTGTTTGTGTTGAAAAACCACTTTTCGCACTTGTGTTAGTGTTGAAAAACCACTTTTCGCACTTGTGTTGGTGCATGAAACCACTTTTGCACTTGTATTAGTGTGGAAAAAACACTTTTTGCACTTGTGATAGTGTTGAAAAACCACTTTTCGCACTTGTGTTAGTGTTGAAAAACCACTTTTCGCACTTGTGTTGGTGCATGAAACCACTTTTGCACTTGTATTAGTGTGGAAAAAACACTTTTTGCACTTGTGATAGTGTTGAAAAACCACTTTTCGCACTTGTGTTAGTGTTGAAAAACCACTTTTCGCACTTGTGTTGGTGCAGGAAACCACTTTTGCACTTGTATTAGTGTGGAAAAACCACTTTTCGCACTTGTGTTAGTGTTGAAAAACCACTTTTCGCACTTGTGTTAGTGTTGTTAAACCACTTTTCACACTTGTGTTGGTGCAGGAAACCACTTTTGCACTTGTATTAGTGTGGAAAAAACACTTCTTGCACTTGTGATAGTGTTGAAAAACCACTTTTCGCACTTGTGTTAGTGTTGAAAAACCAATTTTCGCACTTGTGTTAGTGTTGAAAAACCACTTTTCGCACTTGTGTTGGTGCAGGAAACCACTTTTGCACTTGTATTAGTGTGGAAAAAACACTTTTTGCACTTGTGATAGTGTTGAAAAACCACTTTTCGCACTTGTGTTAGTGTTGAAAAACCACTTTTCGCACTTGTGTTAGTGTTGAAAAACCACTTTTCGCACTTGTGTTAGTGTTGAAAAACCACTTTTCACACTTGTGGTAGTGTTGAAAAACCACTTTTCGCACTTGTGTTGGTGCAGGAAACCACTTTTGCACTTGTATTAGTGTGGAAAAACCACTTTTCGCACTTGTGTTAGTGTGGAAAAAACACTTTTTGCACTTGTGATAGTGTTGACAAACCACTTTTCGCACTTGTGTTAGTGTTGAAAAACTACTTTTCGCACTTGTGATGGTGCAGGAAACCACTTTTGCACTTGTATTAGTGTGGATAAAACACTTTTCGCACCTGTGTTAGTGTTGAAAAACCACTTTTCGCACTTGTGTTAGTGTTGAAAAACCACTTTTTGCACTTGTGTTAGTGTTGAAAAACCACTTTTCGCACTTGTGTTGGTGCAGGAAACCACTTTTGCACTTGTATTAGTGTGGAAAAAACACTTCTTGCACTTGTGTTAGTGTTGAAAAACCAATTTTCGCACTTGTGTTAGTGTTGAAAAACCACTTTTCGCACTTGTGTTGGTGCAGGAAACCACTTTTGCACTTGTATTAGTGTGGAAAAAACACTTTTTGCACTTGTGATAGTGTTGAAAAACCACTTTTCGCACTTGTGTTAGTGTTGAAAAACCACTTTTCGCACTTGTGTTAGTGTTGAAAAACCACTTTTCGCACTTGTGATAGTGTTGACAAACCACTTTTCGCACTTGTGTTAGTGTTGAAAAACTACTTTTCGCACTTGTGATGGTGCAGGAAACCACTTTTGCACTTGTATTAGTGTGGAAAAAACACTTTTCGCACCTGTGTTAGTGTTGAAAAACCACTTTTCGCACTTGTGTTAGTGTTGAAAAACCACTTTTTGCACTTGTGTTAGTGTTGAAAAACCACTTTTCGCACTTGTGTTGGTGCAGGAAACCACTTTTGCACTTGTATTAGTGTGGAAAAAACACTTTTTGCACTTGTGATAGTGTTGAAAAACAACTTTTCGCACTTGTGTTAGTGTTGAAAAACCACTTTTCGCACTTGTGTTGGTGCAGGAAACCACTTTTGCACTTGTATTAGTGTGGAAAAACCACTTTTCGCACTTGTGTTCATGTTGAAAAACCACTTTTCGCACTTGTGTTAGTGTTGAAAAACCACTTTTAGCACTTGTGTTAGTGTTGAAAAACCACTTTTCGCACTTGTGTTAGTGTTGAAAAACCACTTTTCGCACTTGTGTTAGTGTTGAAAAACCACTTTTCGCACTTGTGTTGGTGCAGGAAACCACTTTTGCACTTGTATTAGTGTGGAAAAACCACTTTTCGCACTTGTGTTAGTGTTGAAAAACCACTTTTCGCACTTGTGTTAGTGTTGAAAAACTTCTTTTCGCACTTGTGTAGGTGCAGGAAACCAATTTTGCACTTGTATTAGTGTGGAAAAAACACTTTTTGCACTTGTGATAGTGTTGAAAAACCACTTTTCGCACTTGTGTTTGTGTTGAAAAACCACTTTTCGCACTTGTGTTGGTGCAGGAAACCACTTTTGCACTTGTATTATTGTGGAAAAAACACTTTTCGCACTTGTGTTAGTGTTGAAAACCCACTTTTCGCACTTGTGTTAGTGTTGAAAAACCACTTTTCGCACTTGTGTTAGTGTTGAAAAACCACTTTTCGCACTTGTGTTGGTGCAGGAAACCACTTTTGCACTTGTATTAGCGTGGAAAAAACACTTTTTGCACTTGTGATAGTGTTGAAAAACCACTTTTCGCATTTGTGTTAGTGTTGAAAAACCACTTTTCGCACTTGTGTTGGTGCAGGAAACCACTTTTGCACTTGTATTAGTGTGGAAAAAACACTTTTCGCACTTGTGTTCATGTTGAAAAACCACTTTTCGCACTTGTGTTAGTGTTGAAAAACCACTTTTAGCACATGTTAGTGTTGAAAAACCACTTTTCGCACTTGTGTTAGTGTTGAAAAACCACTTTTCGCACTTGTGTTAGTGTTGAAAAACCACTTTTCGCACTTGTGTTGGTGCAGGAAACCACTTTTGCACTTGTATTAGTGTGGAAAAACCACTTTTTGCACTTGTGTTAGTGTTGAAATACCACTTTTCGCACTTGTGTTAGTGTTGAAAAACTTGTTTTCGCACTTGTGTAGGTGCAGGAAACCACTTTTGCACTTGTATTAGTGTGGAAAAAACACTTTTTGCACTTGTGATAGTGTTGAAAAACCACTTTTCGCACTTGTGTTTGTGTTGAAAAACCACTTTTCGCACTTGTGTTAGTGTTGAAAAACCACTTTTCGCACTTGTGTTGGTGCATGAAACCACTTTTGCACTTGTATTAGTGTGGAAAAAACACTTTTTGCACTTGTGATAGTGTTGAAAAACCACTTTTCGCACTTGTGTTAGTGTTGAAAAACCACTTTTCGCACTTGTGTTGGTGCAGGAAACCACTTTTGCACTTGTATTAGTGTGGAAAAACCACTTTTCGCACTTGTGTTAGTGTTGAAAAACCACTTTTCGCACTTGTGTTAGTGTTGTTAAACCACTTTTCGCACTTGTGTTAGTGTTGAAAAACCAATTTTCGCACTTGTGTTAGTGTTTAAAAACCACTTTTCGCACTTGTGTTGGTGCAGGAAACCACTTTTGCACTTGTATTAGTGTGGAAAAAACACTTTTTGCACTTGTGATAGTGTTGAAAAACCACTTTTCGTACTTGTGTTAGTGTTGAAAAACCACTTTTCGCACTTGTGTTAGTGTTGAAAAACCACTTTTCGCACTTGTGTTAGTGTTGAAAAACCACTTTTCGCACTTGTGGTAGTGTTGAAAAACCACTTTTCGCACTTGTGTTGGTGCAGGAAACCACTTTTGCACTTGTATTAGTGTGGAAAAACCACTTTTCGCACTTGTGTTAGTGTGGAAAAAACACTTTTTGCACTTGTGATAGTGTTGACAAACCACTTTTCGCACTTGTGTTAGTGTTGAAAAACTACTTTTCGCACTTGTGATGGTGCAGGAAACCACTTTTGCACTTGTATTAGTGTGGAAAAAACACTTTTCGCACCTGTGTTAGTGTTGAAAAACCACTTTTCGCACTTGTGTTAGTGTTGAAAAACCACTTTTTGCACTTGTGTTAGTGTTGAAAAACCACTTTTCGCACTTGTGTTGGTGCAGGAAACCACTTTTGCACTTGTATTAGTGTGGAAAAAACACTTTTTGCACTTGTGATAGTGTTGAAAAACAACTTTTCGCACTTGTGTTAGTGTTGAAAAACCACTTTTCGCACTTGTGTTGGTGCAGGAAACCACTTTTGCACTTGTATTAGTGTGGAAAACCACTTTTCGCACTTGTGTTCATGTTGAAAAACCACTTTTCGCACTTGTGTTAGTGTTGAAAAACCACTTTTAGCACTTGTGTTAGTGTTGAAAAACCACTTTTCGCACTTGTGTTAGTGTTGAAAAACCACTTTTCGCACTTGTGTTAGTGTTGAAAAACCACTTTTCGCACTTGTGTTAGTGTTGAAAAACCACTTTTTGCACTTGTGTTGGTGCAGGAAACCACTTTTGCACTTGTATTAGTGTGGAAAAAACACTTTTTGCACTTGTGATAGTGTTGAAAAACCACTTTTCGCACTTGTGTTTGTGTTGAAAAACCACTTTGCGCACTTGTGTTGGTGCAGGAAACCACTTTTGCACTTGTATTAGTGTGGAAAAAACACTTTTCGCACTTGTGTTAGTGTTGAAAACCCACTTTTCGCACTTGTGTTAGTGTTGAAAAACCACTTTTCGCACTTGTGTTAGTGTTGAAAAACCACTTTTCGCACTTGTGTTGGTGCAGGAAACCACTTTTGCACTTGTATTAGCGTGGAAAAAACACTTTTTGCACTTGTGATAGTGTTGAAAAACCACTTTTCGCATTTGTGTTAGTGTTGAAAAACCACTTTTCGCACTTGTGTTGGTGCAGGAAACCACTTTTGCACTTGTATTAGTGTGGAAAAAACACTTTTTGCACTTGTGATAGTGTTGAAAAACCACTTTTCGCACTTGTGTTAGTGTTGAAAAACTTCTTTTCGCACTTGTGTAGGTGCAGGAAACCAATTTTGCACTTGTATTAGTGTGGAAAAAACACTTTTTGCACTTGTGATAGTGTTGAAAAACCACTTTTCGCACTTGTGTTTGTGTTGAAAAACCACTTTTCGCACTTGTGTTGGTGCAGGAAACCACTTTTGCACTTGTATTATTGTGGAAAAAACACTTTTCGCACTTGTGTTAGTGTTGAAAACCCACTTTTCGCACTTGTGTTAGTGTTGAAAAACCACTTTTCGCACTTGTGTTAGTGTTGAAAAACCACTTTTCGCACTTGTGTTGGTGCAGGAAACCACTTTTGCACTTGTATTAGTGTGGAAAAAACACTTTTCGCACTTGTGTTCATGTTGAAAAACCACTTTTCGCACTTGTGTTAGTGTTGAAAAACCACTTTTAGCACATGTTAGTGTTGAAAAACCACTTTTCGCACTTGTGTTAGTGTTGAAAAACCACTTTTCGCACTTGTGTTAGTGTTGAAAAACCACTTTTCGCACTTGTGTTGGTGCAGGAAACCACTTTTGCACTTGTATTAGTGTGGAAAAACCACTTTTTGCACTTGTGTTAGTGTTGAAAAACCACTTTTCGCACTTGTGTTAGTGTTGAAAAACTTCTTTTCGCACTTGTGTAGGTGCAGGAAACCACTTTTGCACTTGTATTAGTGTGGAAAAAACACTTTTTGCACTTGTGATAGTGTTGAAAAACCACTTTTCGCACTTGTGTTTGTGTTGAAAAACCACTTTTCGCACTTGTGTTAGTGTTGAAAAACCACTTTTCGCACTTGTGTTGGTGCATGAAACCACTTTTGCACTTGTATTAGTGTGGAAAAAACACTTTTTGCACTTGTGATAGTGTTGAAAAACCACTTTTCGCACTTGTGTTAGTGTTGAAAAACCACTTTTCGCACTTGTGTTGGTGCAGGAAACCACTTTTGCACTTGTATTAGTGTGGAAAAAACACTTTTTGCACTTGTGATAGTGTTGAAAAACAACTTTTCGCACTTGTGTTAGTGTTGAAAAACCACTTTTCGCACTTGTGTTGGTGCAGGAAACCACTTTTGCACTTGTATTAGTGTGGAAAAACCACTTTTCGCACTTGTGTTCATGTTGAAAAACCACTTTTCGCACTTGTGTTAGTGTTGAAAAACCACTTTTAGCACTTGTGTTAGTGTTGAAAAACCACTTTTCGCACTTGTGTTAGTGTTGAAAAACCACTTTTCGCACTTGTGTTAGTGTTGAAAAACCACTTTTCGCACTTGTGTTGGTGCAGGAAACCACTTTTGCACTTGTATTAGTGTGGAAAAACCACTTTTCGCACTTGTGTTAGTGTTGAAAAACCACTTTTCGCACTTGTGTTAGTGTTGAAAAACTTCTTTTCGCACTTGTGTAGGTGCAGGAAACCAATTTTGCACTTGTATTAGTGTGGAAAAAACACTTTTTGCACTTGTGATAGTGTTGAAAAACCACTTTTCGCACTTGTGTTTGTGTTGAAAAACCACTTTTCGCACTTGTGTTGGTGCAGGAAACCACTTTTGCACTTGTATTATTGTGGAAAAAACACTTTTCGCACTTGTGTTAGTGTTGAAAACCCACTTTTCGCACTTGTGTTAGTGTTGAAAAACCACTTTTCGCACTTGTGTTAGTGTTGAAAAACCACTTTTCGCACTTGTGTTGGTGCAGGAAACCACTTTTGCACTTGTATTAGCGTGGAAAAAACACTTTTTGCACTTGTGATAGTGTTGAAAAACCACTTTTCGCATTTGTGTTAGTGTTGAAAAACCACTTTTCGCACTTGTGTTGGTGCAGGAAACCACTTTTGCACTTGTATTAGTGTGGAAAAAACACTTTTCGCACTTGTGTTCATGTTGAAAAACCACTTTTCGCACTTGTGTTAGTGTTGAAAAACCACTTTTAGCACATGTTCGTGTTGAAAAACCACTTTTCGCACTTGTGTTAGTGTTGAAAAACCACTTTTCGCACTTGTGTTAGTGTTGAAAAACCACTTTTCCCACTTGTGTTGGTGCAGGAAACCACTTTTGCACTTGTATTAGTGTGGAAAAACCACTTTTTGCACTTGTGTTAGTGTTGAAAAACCACTTTTCGCACTTGTGTTAGTGTTGAAAAACTTCTTTTCGCACTTGTGTAGGTGCAGGAAACCACTTTTGCACTTGTATTAGTGTGGAAAAAACACTTTTTGCACTTGTGATAGTGTTGAAAAACCACTTTT
>NW_027617204.1:117500-127500 GCF_964187855.1 Myxine glutinosa | reverse complement strand
CGGAGGAAAGGAGAGTGGAACGAGAACTCCAGGAAAGGTTAAAAGAAGAAGAAAGGAAAGCAGAAAAGGAAAGAGCAGAAGAAGAAAGGAAAGCAGAAGAGAGGAGGGAAGAGAAACAAGCGGAGGAAAGGAGAGTGGAACGAGAACTCCAGGAAAGGTTAAAAGAAGAAGAAAGGAAAGCAGAAGCAGAGGAAAGGAGAGTGGAACGAGAACTCCAGGAAAGGTTAGAAGGGAGAAAAGCAGAGGAGAGGAGAGCTGCAAGGGACCTCGAAGCAGAGGAGAGAAAAGCGGAAAGGGAATTAAAGGAACGTGACATGGAGCTTCAGCAAGAAATCAAATTCAAGGAGCTGGAGTTAATGAGAGAACGGGGAGAGGCACCACCCTTGCGGACGGGGTCGACACCTAACCAGAAAACCTGGGATGTGGGCAGACATGTGAGGCTGGTTCCACCGTTCAGTGAAAAAGAAGTCGCGAAATTTTTCCCACACTTGAGAAAGTGGCTCGACAATTAAACTGGCCGGAGGAGGCCTGGACCATACTCGTGCAAAGTGTGCTGGTGGGGAAAGCTCAGGAAATTTATTCGGCGCTACCAATGGACCAATGTGCAGATTATGAGGTACTGAAGAAGCACATCCTCAAGGCCTATGAGTTGGTTCCGGAAGCTTACAGGCAAAAATTCAGGAATGCCAGGAAGAGGGAGAGTGAGACCCATGTGGAGTTTGCCAGAGTGAAAGAAAACATGTTTGATCGGTGGTGTGAGTCAAAAGGAGTCGGGAAAGACTTCGAAACATTGCGGGACTTGATCCTGGTGGAGGAATTCCAGCAGTGTGTCCACGAGGACATCAAAGTGTACCTGCAGGAAAAGAAAGTACCGAAGTTGTGGGACGCAGCCACCATGGCAGATGATTATGCCTTAACCCACCGAATAGGGGTCCACGAACCTAACTCCTCGCCTAGATCTCCGCAGGGGAGGTGGGGAACAGCAGGTGCGGAGAACGACCATACATGGCGGCGGCCTCGAGATGATTATGGGGACAACTATGATACCCCACCGGTTCGAAATCAGAGGGATGCGGGCCCAAGACAAACTTATAGTTCGGGGGGGCCGAGGCAGACCCCGAGTTTTTCCTCCGGGCCTACTTGCGCGTTTTGCAAGAAACCTGGACACTTGATGTCCAGTTGTTACCTCATGAAAAGGGACAACCCAGAGCGGAGTCCGACTATTACAACTCCGAATGCGATGGCTAGCGTAAGAAATCGCCATCAAAAGGGTTACCAACCATTTATTTCAGAGGGGTTTGTGTCACTGGATGGAGCCTCGACTAACCGGAGACCGGTTAGGATATTGAGGGACACAGGGGCCCATCAATCTTTAATGCTTGAAGGCATTTTGCCATGGTCCGAGGAGACGGCAACGGGGGATAGTGTTCGTTTACAGGGGATCGGGGGCGGTGTTAGTGCTCCCCTTCATGTCATCCATTTGGAGTCCGATTTGGTGTCAGGACCGGTCACCGTCGGCTTACAAGCCACGCTTCCTGTAGAGGGTGTATCTGTGGTTATCGGGAATGATTTGGCCGGGGGTCAAGTTTATGGTAACCAGAGGGTTGGTAAAGAGCCCAGCAGGGAAAATAACACCACACCAGCTCGGGATGGCGACAAAAGTGCCAAGTTATTTGTAGGGGGACTGAACTTCAAAACAGAGGAAGAAGTTCTGACCTCTGTCTTCAATAGATATGGGCCGCTGGTGGAAGTGCGGTTGGTAAGAGACTGGGAAACGCAACAGTCAAGAGGGTTCGGCTTTGTCACGTTTGCCAGCACAAAAGACGCCAGAGAGGCAGAGAAGAATTGGAATGGCAAGGATTTGGAGGGTCGGACCATAACAGTAGGGAAGGCATTTCGTAGGCGTCGAGAGGTCTACAGGAGAGGACAACTGGGCGGTAGTTTTGGTGGTGGCCGCAATCCATATTATTATGGAGGCTCCCTGAGTTACCGCAGCTCCCGAAGGAAGGATTGTCAAAGTAGTGGCCGAGAAGGAGACCGCTATTCATGGGACTACAGGGACAAGTGGTCCCACCATAATTATTAGGGAAGTTCTGAGAAGTTGAAGCACTGAAGGCGGCGGAGCCGCCGAGCCAAGATTCCTACACGAATTAACCGTGAACGCCGTTCCTAAAGGCGTCCATGTAGTGAACTTTCAGGCACGGACTAACCGTGAACTCCACGTTCCTCAAGGCGCCCATGTAGAGAACTTTCCTGCACGGACTAACCGTGAACTCCGCGTTCCTAAAGGCATCCATGTAGTGAATACTCGGCTTGGCCTCCCGGAAAAAGTGCTATCGAGTTGCCTAACTTTAGATCTTTGATCAACCCCTTAACCTTCATTCCCAAGAAACTGACGGTCAAAGTCAGAGGGTCATGAGATGGAGTTTGATTTGGCAGGGACAATGTCGTTGTTGGTACTTAGTCCAGAGGGAGTAATCTGGAGGGGTTGAGTTATCTGGTTTGTTTCTCCAAATTGGCCGGCAACGAAAGTTTTCGCTGGGTTCAAACTTTCTTTCTTGAAGGGGGGGAGTGTTACATATTTATGTGAATGTATGTGAATTACCATTCAGGTCTTTGCTTATCCGTGTGTAGTATATTAAGTTGTTGTGTAGTTGTTGTGGTTGGAGGGTCAGGAGCCCTTCTGAGGCAGTGGCCGGAAACGGAAGTGACCGGAAACGGAAGAGGAAAAGACACGAGGAAAAAGGACGATTATTATTCTTCCTCGCCCCGCTCCGACAAAAGGTGGGATCGACCTTGCGCTGCGTGGAAAAGCGGCGTTCCGATCCGAAGCCTGTCTGGCGAGAGGAAGTACCGGGACGTGTACCTGCCCGGTGGAGACGGCAAGTTGACGTGGGGCCGTGCATCGACCCGCGTCTGGCCTCGTTCGCGGCACCGTCCAAACAGACGCGTGCGGGTCGCACGTTGGGGCCTAACGCGCCTTGCAAGCGGCGTGGGGTTTGGCTTGCTTTACCATATCCGCTTCTTGGCCACGAGGGGCTGCAGCCACGGTGCCTGGTACGATACCTGCCCGGTGGAAACACGTCCACCCGGGGTTCGTTCAACCGCCCGAGTGCGGTGCCGGCGACCATCATCTTGGTCAGGAGGGGCCCAGAGACATTGTGCGGGACCGAGACCAAAAGGGTGTCGTGAGTACTCACCGGGACACACGTATATAAGATGGCCATCTTACTCATAGGAAAGTGCTTGTGAATTGGGAAGTGTTGATGGTTGTATATGGTTGATTGCTCGGGGAAAATCTCCGTGGTTGTGTCATTGCAATTGTATGGTATCATTACCATTGAAAATATATCCTTGAACATCAGTTGTCTCCTGGGTGAAATTCCTATGGATTGCGTGGCGAAAGCGCATATATAATACAGCTTGCTGGCGGAGTTCCTCTCAGGGTCCGGGGGTCACCGAGACCAGGTATTCACCGAGGGGACCACGTAACAGAATATGTATGTATATATATATATATATGTATGTATATATATATATATGTATGTATATATATATATGTATATATATATATATATGTATGTATATATCTATATATATATATATATATATATATATATATATATATATATATATATATATATATATATATATATGTATATATATATGTGTATGTATATATATATATATATATATATATGTATGTATATATATATATATATATGTATGTATATATATATATATATATATATATGTATGTATGTATGTATATGTATGTGTATATATATATATATATATATATATATATATATATTGTTACAGACACGACTTTGATGTTAAAGTGGGCCGAGCGGAATGGCCGTCGTGTCCGCACAAATTACCCGACTATACTCGACGTTGACGAAGTCGCGCTACGCTGGCTCAATAAGAAAAAGAAGACACCCGGCTGGATTACAATCACACAATACGACACCAGGGGTTCAGTTCTCAAGACCTCCGGAGGAGGTTATATTAAGGCGGAAAAGGTTAGATTACAGGGGCTAGAGGTATATTACAGGAAGACAGGCACTTAGACACACTCTTATATTAACCCCGGACAGACGACAGACACACGGGACAAAATGCTGACTCACACGGGGATTGATGGCAAGGAAAGGCAGGTAGCGATGGCTCAAGGTGCACTCTTGGCTCAAGGCAGAATCGACTCGGTCCGGTCCAGAGATGCGGGGAGGTATCGTCGCGCTGGGGGTGGCGGTGGCTTCTCTCTCCAGTCTCCAAGCTGAGGCGCATCTCACGTCACATCCGGCGCGGGGCCGCGTATATCCGGCGGGGAGTGACACGCCCTCGGCTCGTTAGCTCCGCCTCGTGGAATCGGCACGTTGCTTCTCATTGGGTGCGTGCGCGGGGGTTTACCAGGCTCCGCCCTTGACGAGGAGCTGACAAGGAGCCCCTTCGTGGTAACCCCGTGGAGCGCATGGTCTATGGCGCTAATCGAGCCGGTGTGAGGACGCATCCTCCCCCGCTCCGCCGCCATCTCCTCTGTTGTTGTTGTAATTGTTGTTGTAGTTGTTGTTATTGTTGTTGTTTGGGGAAGAAGATGGGAGGAGGTATGGGAAAGGTCCTAAACTCACTACTGATGCCATATAATCACATTCTGGTGCAACGAAGAGTCATAATTAATGGAAACGAGGCCTTAACTGACATAGATTAAGAATAACTAGGAAGATGTCCGAAAGTTGTCTACGTGTGGTGCGGTGGACCTGGGCACGACATTTAATGGGGGAATAAGGGGAAGGTCGGCTCTACTGATTGTTATTTACATGCAATGGGACTAGGGAATGGGGGATTGGGGAAAGTTGGGGAGTATCGGAGAAAATAGGGGAATATTTACAAGCGGATATGGAGGCCAAATTCCATATTCGCAACATTGCACCCTTCTCTACCCTCGGGGCGTCCCGACCCGATAAATTTTTACCTACTTTAGTGTGGCACGCAATGTAGTTCCCTCTACTATTAACTCTACCCTGAGTGCGACAGTTTTACAGATATTCACAAATGAGTAAATATGTCCCCCTGCGACGTTGCACCCTTCTCCTCACAGAAACACACCCACAGGATAACCGAATCCGGAAAGAATCCTCAAACTAAACATACAGCCGGTAGGGAGCATTATTTACAAGACTACGCTGCTATTTACACTACGATCCAGGACCTGTCTTTGGAGGAACACATGCAGATGTTATGCATAGAGAGAGCGCTCTTGCCAGCATCGATACACCAACCCACGAGTGCTCTGTGGCCGACGGCCTTTAATAACGTGCAGAGCACCCTTTCCCAGCATCAAAAGCACCACCCCACCACACAGTCAGCACCATCCGGTGCAGTCACCATTGTTCATTGGTATAAAAATAAATTCGACAACCCCTAACCCTGCAGGTGTCTCTTGCTCTTCTTGTGGTGCACTTGGTGGTAACTAAAAGTGGTTCACCTGTATGGCATAGGTGCCACGTTGACCCATAGGTCCATCCCCGGGTGGTGCTTGGCCGCAAACGAACTGCGGTCCATTGTGGGTGGCCACAAACATTGCGGTCCATATGGTGTATCGATCCCGGCAGCAAACAGCGAAAGTGCAGGCCCACAACTGCGCAGCCAGCACCTCTCTCTCCTCTCTCTCTACCCCAAAGCCAGATCCTCGGAGGTGGGAGACAAAAGAAGAAACAAGTGAGTAAGGTGGTAAGGGCGCAAAAGTGCACGCAATGTAAGGTGATGCACACTGGGGGCACATGGGAACCAGGTGAGACAGGTACGTTCCTATCGTACGCCCCCCCCCCCCACCAGGTAACCTACATGGCCCCTCCCTTACCCCTTACTGTATCCACAAAACACAACACTACCCATAAACATCTACTTTACAAATCAACAAACATCCCTACTGTCTTCCCCGTTCCTCCCATATACCAAATTCGTCTTCTCTCCCTCCTAACCAATCAAATTTGCCATTTTCAACTCTCATCAAAATTTGCCATCTCCAACTCAACATCATAATTTGCCATCTCCAACTCATCATCAGTCCCTCCTAAGGAGGGAGAGATGGAATCACCCCAATGTCTCATCCACGTCGTGATGCGTCTCACCAACCCACACAGCAATTCATCTCCTGCAACAAACAAAGAAAACACAGGTGTGGAGTCATCATCATCACCACAGGTAAGTGGCTGCGTATGGTGCGACAGGTTCATCAATCCTAACTATTTCCTAAATGACTTTAACAACTTTACACTACCCGGGGTCTTCCTCCGGCCAAACCATTGGCCCTCTTACACTATGGGTTCTAAAAACCAATTCCCATTGGCCAAACTGTGGTGCTCTTCAATTTGGGGTCTCACTCCCCCGATTCATCTCCCGGTGCCCTCGCACAATTTCTGGGCTGCGGCGTGTACCTCTCCCAGTGGGTCTACCCACCTGCACACCTCCACCACTGCAGTTGCCTCCGAGCTTACCTGCTCCTCACCCTAACCTAACTACCTGGGGAAGGCCCTCTGGCTCTCTCCCCACTCCGTGCCCTCTCTGGCACTGGGCTGCCCGATCCACACCCGGGATCCTCAGGCACCCACTCACAACTACCGGCTCCCAGAGCCCACCTGCGGCCTCACCTGGCCGACATCCTCACAGTGGTGGAGTGCCCAACCAACTACACACACTAACAGGCTACACGCCCAGCCATTTCCACAACACTAATGCACCCATTCACAACACCATTCTGCAACCGCACCACAAATGCCAATATCCAACCACAATTTACCTGCACCCTCTACCTAACACTTACACTACCCGCCCCGGGTGCTCGTGAAAGGGGTCCACTCTTCCCCCATCCACACCTTCGCACCATGCACACCACTCCGTACCACTCACTCCAACTCTCTCCACACACCTGTACCTGCACACCTGTGCTCTCACACCTGGTGCCACCTGCACCCTTCTCTCCCCAAGCGCATTCGCGCTGATCCACACACTCACTACTCATACACTGCTCCACACACCTGTCCAGTTGCACACCTGTGCAATCACACCTGTTCAATTCTCACAAACACGGCATCATCTCAGCTAACTACTCCCTTCTGAAACTTGCGCTTCCCAGTCGTCCCTTTAAACTATTGCGCTCCCTCGTCATTATAATCCACACTAATCTACCTGCGTCCCCACTACAGGTATCAGTCACTAACTAACCTTAACGTCACCTAATGTCATCTTCTCTAGATCCCTACACACAATATCCTAACCCGCCCGGGCTAGTTTTCACTGCCATACACCCCATAAACTATTGCTCCTTTGCCCCCCGCTCAGGGGAAGGGTGGCAGGGATGCCATCCCACCACATCGGGGGTCTCTCACTACCAATTTTGCACATCAAATTTCAACAAATTAAAAATTTGCCAATCATCTGCCAATCACTGTACCATTACCAATCATCACTCTGCCAATCCTTTGCCAATCATCAAATTTTGTTTTTCTCTAATTTTGGGGCCAAAACACTAACCTCATCACCCAGTCGACTCACTAATACCTCTCGGTGCGCCAATCCCTGTCCAAAGCCCGGCTTCGTAAAGCCAAGCAATGGATGCTGGTTGTTTTGTGCCAGCGGCTGGATGCGTCCGGCATTCGGGGCAGGGACGGGGGCTTACCCGGGCCGAGATCCCACGCACCACCTCGGCGTGGAGCCATCCAATGTCCCGATCTCGACCTGCCGGCACGTCTCAACAAAACGTGGTCGCCATAACGACCCTTCCTATCGGGCTGCCAGCTCCGCCTAGTGGAGCCTGGACGCGGCCGTTCAAAGCGAGGCCCGGCACGCACCGAGGGCCTGCTTCGGCTAAAAGTCGCTCTAACCTCTAACCCGTGTAACGTCGATGCTTCACCTGGACGCTTACACCCCGCAGCCCGTTCCTTGCTCACACATCCCGCTGTGCCCATGCTCCTCGTACCCTTCCTTACACACCCAGGTACACCCATTCCACTCACAGCCTTGGTCACACACCTGACCACCGAACACTTTGGCACACATTCGTTGGTCGCACACCTCACCAATACACCTCTTCGCGCCCCCTCCTCGGTCACCTCCTCTGTGACAATCACAGGTGTGCTCTCATTCGCACACCCAACCACGTGCCTCACCACCAACTCCAGCGTGCATTCCCACTCACGCTCTACCATTCCAGGTGTACATCCTTCCATCCCAGGTGTACATCCTCGCTCACCTGTCACAACCAGCTCACTCTCCTTGTCACTCTCACTACTCTCACCTCCACTCGTGACAACGCACTCACCCTTACTCTTGACAGCACACTCTTTCCCCATGCACCTGTCCGTCACACACCTTTCTCGCGCACACTCTCCCGTTACACCCTCTGTAACACTCACCACAGGTGGACACTCTTCCTTACTTCTGACAGCGCACTCTTTCCTCATGCACCTGTCCGTCACACACCTTTCTCGCGCACACTCTCCCGTTACACCCTCTGTAACACTCACCACAGGTGGACACTCTTCCTTACTTCTGACAGCGCACTCTTTCCTCATGCACCTGTCCGTCACACACCTTTCTCGCGCACACTCTTGCGCACACTCTCCCGTCACACCCTCTGTAACACTCACCACCCCGCGCTTCCATGTGCTCCCTCGCACACACGCTACGACCGACTCACTCTCGCCAGCACCCTCACTCCTTGGCACGCACTTTTTCCTCACACACCCCAGAGTCGGACTTTCTCGCACACCTCCTCTTTCGCACACCAGACCTGTCGCACACTTCACCAGTGGCCTCTCACGAACACCCGGGTCCATCTCGAACCCCAAGCCTCTTAAATCACCTGGCGCATCATACGCACGACCATATTGGTCACCACTTACACCGGGTCCTCTTCCTCTTCGCTTCTCCTCCATCACCTGCGAATCCCTCATCCGGTTAACGAGCACATCACGATCCAAACACAGACTTTGGACCAATTCTTTTATCTCCTCTTTTATCTCTTTCTTATCCCCTCTCCGTCGCTTCTTAATTTCGCTCATCCCTTCTTCCACTTCTTCTAATTTGTGCTTCACCTCTTTTATTCCCCGGTACGTCTCCTCAAGCTCATCCTCTAAGGCTACCTTGACCGTTTCCAGGTGCGTCCTCACCTGCCGGTCCTTCGTCTCCATTACCTCTATCACCTCGTCCAACCTCGTTGTCAGTCCCTCACGTACCATCTGACATTCCCTCTTCGTCGCTACCAAGTCATCTTTTAGTTCTTTCTGTGTCGCCTTTAAACCTCCTAATACCGCAGTGTTCCTTTGAACCTGCTCCACTAACTCCGTCTGTCCCACCGTCAGCTGCTCCACCTCCTGCGTCAGGTCCTCTATGCCCCCTTGTAACTTTACAGTCCCCTTTCTCACCTCCTTTTCCATGTGCTCCTTACAGTGCCTCACCTCCTCGCGCACTCCTCCGACCTCCTCACTCACTCCTCTCCTGATCTCCTCTCCCATCACTTGCATCTCCTGCCCAGATGCCACCCTCATCTGCTCCATTTCCTCCCTGTGAGCATCCAGTTTGGTTTCTACCCCCATTCTGACCCCCTCTATCTGCTGCTCCATTTGTTTAACTTCCCTTTCCGCTTGGTCCCTCATGTCCCTCAATTTGCCTTCCATACTGTTTTCTAACCCCTCTAACCCTTTTTGCATCCCTTCCATTTGATTCTCTTGAGCGGCCATTCTGTTTTCTACCCCCGTTAACCCCTCCTGTATTTCCCCTAATCTATCGTCTAATTTCCCAAATTTCATGTCTAATCCCTTAAAATTATTGTCTAATCCCTTAAAATTATTGTCTAATCCCTCACTGGTACCCCTCGCTTCGTCCCTCATTACCCCCATTTGGCCCTCCAATCGCTCACCCTGAGCATCCATCCGGTTCCCCATTACCCCCAATTGCTCACTCTGAGCATCCATCCGGCCCTCCAATCGCTCACTAT
>NW_027617204.1:70000-112500 GCF_964187855.1 Myxine glutinosa | reverse complement strand
ATGATAGAAATGAGGGCGCTCATGGTCCAGACGAGTGAAGACCTGAGGAATGACTTGGGAAACCAAATTGTAGAGTCGGGGGACAAATCAAGGGCAGAAATGGAAGGGATGGAAAACAGAATGAGGGACGAAGCAAGGGGTACCAGTGAACGGCTAGACAATAAATTTGGGGGATTAGAAAATCAAATCGGGGGATTAAAAACGGACATGGGAAATCAAATCGGGGGGCTAGAAGCTAAATTTGAGGGTTTAGACAACAAATTTGAGGGGTTAGACAAAGGGATGAAAGAGGTGAAGAATGGGTTAACGGGGTTAGAAAACACCATGGAAGGAAAATTGAGGGAAATGGGGGAGCAATCCGCCAGGGAAATTAAACAAATGGGAGATCAAATAGAGGAGGTGAAAATCTGGTTGGAAACTAAATTGGATGCCCAGAGGAATGATTTGGAGCAGATGAGGGTAGCATCTACCAAAGCGATGGGAGAAATGGGGGAGGAGATCAGACGAGGTGTGGGCGAGGAGGTCTCGGGGGTACGCGAGGAGGTAAAGCGAGGTGAGGAGCGTATGGAGAAAGAGGTGAGAAATAGTACGGCTAGGTTACAGGGGGGCATAGAAGATCTGACGAGGGGAGTAGAGCAGCTGACGGTGGGACAAAAGGAATAAGTGGAGAAGAACACTGCGATAATCGGGGGGTTAAAGGCGACGCAGAAAGACATAAAAAAGGAACTGGTAGCGACGAAGAAGGAATGTCAGATGGTACATGAGGGGTTGACGAAGAGGTTGGACCAGGTGACAGAAGCAATGGAGACGAAAGAACGGGAGGTGAGGACGCACATAGAAACGATCAAGGTGGCATTAGAGGACGAAATTGAGGGGGCGCACCGGGAGATGAAAGAGGTGAAGCAAAAATTAGAGGATGTGGAAGAGGGGGTAAGTGAAATTAAGAAGAGACGGAGGGAAACTAAGAGGGAGATAAAGGAGGAAGTAATGGAATATGTACAAGGTCTGTGCTCAAATCATGAATATGTGCTCACTAACCAAATAAAGAGTTTGCAGGTGGCGGAAGAGGAGCGACGACGAGGTGCCGAGGTGATTGGCGATATACTCGGAAATGTATATGGTGTGAGGGGAGATTCAGTCGGCTTGGGTGTTGGTATAGACCCGGGTGTTCGCGAGGGACGAATGGTGAGGTGTATGACTGGTCCGGAGTGTATGGATAGAGGAGGTGTGCAAGGAGGTCCGACTATGGGGAGTGAGAGGAGTATTGGTGAGCAAGGGTGTGTGGGTATGGAGTGGGTAGCGGGTTGCGGAAGGGCGACCCAGGCATCGACACCAAGAGGGGTAGTGTTTGGAGGGACGGGGGATGCACGGGAGCCCCCCGGGAATAGTGTACTGTGGGGGCCCGAACAGTTTGGTCCCGCGCTGATCCTGCAAGGAGGGACGAACGGGGTCCGGCCTTCGGGCGCCCAAAAGGTCCCACTCGCGCCGTATGACGGCAAGAGTGATCTGAGGGCGTACCTGGCGCAGTTTGAATACGTGTGCAGAGGCAACGGTTGGAATCCAGACAAAGGTGGAGTACACCTTGTGGGGGCACTGCGCGGTGCGGCGGGGGAGGTGCTGACAGCTTTACCACCGGGTGCTCTCACCCTGTTAGCTCTCCGTGCGGCCTTAATTAATCGTTTCGGCATTGAACAGCAAAGCGAGCTTGTTAAAGCTCAGCTTGCTCAGCGCAAACGCAAGCCCCAGGAGACCATCGGGGAACTTGCCCATGACATTCGCCGCACAGTAGGAATCGCACACGCGGACATGGCAGCGAGTTCCCAGGAAAGCCTGGTGCTGGATCACTTTATCCAGGCCCTTCCGGATCTAGAGCTCCGACAACAGCTCGCGATGTGGCGCCGCAGACCATGAGTCAGGCGGCCGACGCTGCAGCCCGTTGGGAAGCAGCGAGGTCGCTGGCCCGGGGAGGCGAGCGCCACGCAGTGGCGGTGCGTCAGGTAGGGCCCGTGATGGGTGGCGGCCCCCCTAGGGGGCCCGCCCCCGAAGGGGGCCCTGACCTGGAGAGCATGGTCCGGAGGCTGGTGGATCGGCGCCTGGCGGGATCTGGACCATGGCAGGCGGCTCCAGTGGTGGCACCCGGTAGTCCACGGCAGAGTACACCAATTTGGACATTCAGGGGGGGCAATTTGGAATACCGGAAGCAAGCACCTTACCAGGTGAGGTGCTATAACTGTGCTCGGCTGGGTCACCGTGCGTGGGAGTGTCGATCTCTGCGCCGGGACGGTCCCCGCCAACCGATGCCCTCAACTCCGCCCCGTATCGATCGGCCTAGCCGACCTCAGACACCCCCCCGCCAGGGCCCGGGAAACTAGAGCGTGCCGGGCATGCAGGGCGGTGTTCGGCAGTAGGGGATGGAGAGGAGCCCTCATTGACGCGACAGGTCATTCATTGTGGCCAAATTGGAACCGGTAGTTTAACAATTCGATGCAAAATTGCCGGCGTGGGGGTAGACGCCGTGGTGGACACGGAAGCCAGCGCCACGATCATCAGCCCCGTGATCCTTAATTCGAGTGCAGACGGCTGGGATAAAATCCAGCGTCTGGAAAATCATAGTTTGCAGTTGGCTACCGGGGCAACGGCTCCGATCATAGGGCGTGGTTTTGTGACCCTCAAGTTGGGATCGGTAAAGAAGGAGATAGAGGTTTGGGTGGCGGAGGTGTGCGACCCATGCTTAATAGGGTTGGATTTGTTGACTGCCAGCGGTTGTAAAATCGACTTGAGCCGGGGGATCCTGCAAGTGGGAGTGGAAGAGCTACCATTGGAGGGGGTGAGCACGGCCGAGAGGGTGGAGCTGGAGGCTCCTGAGGCCGTGACCATCCCTCCGGGGGCCGAGGCCATAGTGCCGGCCCGATGGTCAGCTCGCCCAACATGGCAGGAGTCCTGCGGCCTGGTCGAACCGGTGGCAGCGTGATCCATACCTGGTTTAATCGTGGGCCGCACCCTTGTAAAAACGGACGGGCCGGTGGTGGCCGTCCGAGTAATTATTATTAGTACAGAACCACGCACTATAGTAAGGGGCACGAAGGTACCTGGCTGCACCCCAGTAAGAGAAGTCGCGTCAGTGAGGGGCGAGAACGTCCAGCCGAGCCGGCCCCGGGGGGAGCCTTCAATAAATAGTAGGAATTGGCCTGATCCCATTTGCGAGATGGTAAATCGTAGTAGTGTAGAGTTGGGAGGTACCCAGAGGGAGGCCTTACACAAACTGGTTGGATCCCATTTGGATCTCTTCTCCTTGTCCCCCGAGGATATTGGATGTACGGGCCTGGTGAAACATCAGATCCACACCGGTGAGGCCCGGCCTATTCGTCAGCCCGCCCGACGGCTCCCTTGGAGCAAGAGGGCGGAAGCTGACGAGCAGGTTGAAAAGATGCTCGATGCAGGCGTCATCGAGCCCTCGGGAAGTCTCTGGATGTCACCTGTTGTGCTGGTTAAAAAGAAAGATGGGACCACGCGGTTCTGCGTGGACTATCGCCAGCTAAACAACGTGACACTCAAGGACTCATATCCCCTGCCAAGAATTGATGACACCCTCGATGCCGTTGCAGGCTCAAATTGGTTTACAACTCTAGACCTCAAGAGTGGGTATTGGCAGGTGGAGATGGATAGGACAGGGAAGGAGAAAACGGCATTTTCCACAGGTAAGGGGCTGTATGAGTTCACTGTGATGCCGTTTGGTTTGTGTAACGCCCCCGCCACCTTTGAGCGATTAATGGAACATGTACTAGGCGGCATGCCATGGCAATCATGCCTGGTATACCTGGATGACGTCCTAGTACATGCCAAGACCTTCCCCCAGGCATTAACTAATTTGGACCAGGTGTTCGGGTGCCTCAGACAGGCAGGGTTGAAGCTGAACCCGAGTAAGTGCACCTTGTTTGCAAGAGAGGTGGCCTATCTAGGTCACGTTATCGGTCACGAGGGGGTAAAAACGGACCCAGGCAAAATTACAGCGGTAGAGGAGTGGCCCGCACCACGTACCATCAAGGAGGTGCGGGGATTTTTGGGACTCTGCTCCTACTACCGGCGCTTTGTGGCGAAATTTGCGGATTTGGCCCGTCCCCTCCACCGGCTTACGGAGAAGGGGACGCGATTTAATTGGACAAGGGAGTGCCAAGAGGCCTTCCTAAAATTGAAGGGGTGTTTGACATCCGCACCCCTTCTCGCTTACCCCACTAGTGACGGTACATTTACCCTGGACACGGATGCGAGTCAGGAAGGATTGGGTGCAGTTTTGTCTCAGACACAGGAGGGCGTGGAGAGAGTGATTGGTTATTATAGTCGGGCCTTAAGTAGGCCCGAACGAAATTATTGCGTAACCCGCAAGGAACTATTGGCTATGCTGGCTGCCATGAACCATTTCCACCCGTACCTGTACGGCGGAAATTTTCGGTTCGAACTGACCATTCCTCCTTGCAATGGCTCCTTCGGTTCAAGGAACCGGAGGGCCAAATTGCAAGGTAGTTGGAAAAGTTGCAGCAGTACGATTTTAATGTGACTCATAGGGCCGGGAAGGCCCATGGTAATGCTGACGCGCTCTCTCGGCGTCCTTGTCTGGGGGAAAACTGCAAATTTTGTGCGAGACACGAGGAGAGGGAGCAATTGGGCGATTCTGCCCCGATTCTCGTCGTCCGGGCAACCCGGGTGAGAGGGCCAATTTTGCCACTAAACGCAGATGAAGAATTCGGAACTTTGGCGTGGAGCACGGCCCAGCAGGAGGATCCCGTTCTGGGGCCGGTGTTCAAATGGGTCAAATTGGGGCAAAGACCAAAGGGGGAAGAGGTCACCCCCCTCGGGGCGCAAACCAAGGCGTATTGGGCTCAGTGGCAGACCCTGGAATTGAAGGATAACATCTTATATCGCAAGTGGGTGGAGGTTCCCTCCGAGAGAACTTCCTGGCTGGTGATAGTCCCTGACAAATTTAAGAACGTCATACTACAACAGGTGCATGGTACCCGCTCCGGCAGCCATTTGGGCAGGACAAAGACAACATCTCGGGTCTGCCGGAGGTTCTATTGGGTGAATATGGGGCGTGACGTACAGGACTGGTGTCGGATATGCGACGCCTGTTCTGCCAAAAAGGGGCCAGCACGGAGGGTGAGGGCTCCCCTTCAATTACACCAGGTGGGGGCCCCCCTTGAGCGGGTGGCTATGGACATCCTGGGACCACTACCCCGCACCCACCAAGGTAATAAGTACATCCTCGTTGTAATGGACTATTTCACCAAGTGGCCGGAGGCCTACGCCCTCCCCAACCAAGAAGCCGGGTTTGTAGCGCAGGCCTTCGTGGAAGGATTTGTATGTCAGCACGGGATTCCACAGGAGCTGCACACCGACCAGGGATGAAATTTTGAAAGTCAATTCCTAAAAGATGTGTGCAGACTTCTGTCAATTCGGAAAACACGGACCACGCCGTTGCGGCCACAATTTGACGGCATGGTGGAAAGATTCAATCGAACATTGATCCAACAACTGGCATTGTTCACCACCACCCGTCAGGATGACTGGGACGAACATCTCCCGTACTTGTTAATGGCCTCCCGAACCAGCCAGCATGGGGCCACCGCATGCAGTCCAGCGTTGCTTATGTATGGGCGGGAGTTGCGGGCTCCCGCCGACTTGCTATGCGGTCCCGTGCCAGAGACCACGGATATCCCGCCGAGGGAGGGTTACGCACGTCACTTAGAGGAAGGCATGGAGAGGGTCCATGCCTTCGCCCGCCACCAGCTCCATCTGGCGGGGGCCAAGATGAAGCGCAGGTACGACCACCGGAGCCAGGGGAGTCAGTACGCTCCGGGGATGAAGATTTGGTTGTTTAATCCCCGGAGGCGGAAGGGTAGGTGCCCCAAACTCACCTCCCCCTGGCAAGGCCCTGGAGTCGTCCTGTCGCAAGTCTGTGACGTGGTCGTTAAGATCAAAATGGGGCCACGGGCCCTCCCTCGGATCGTCCATGCCGACCGGATAAGACCTTATGCCGGCGAGCAGGCGCCCTCGTGGATCGCCTCGGCTCTAGATGCCGAGGCAGGACCCAGTACCTCTTGCGACGGGGGCTCATAGTGTCAGAGGACTGGGGGAGTGATAGTGGGAGATGCCCGATGTGGTGGGATGGCAAATCCACCGTCCCTCACATACGGGACAAAGGAGCTATAGGATTATGGGGTTTGGCAGTGAAAGCTCGCCGAGGGAGGGTTTGGATATTATGTATAGGGACCTAGAGATTGACCATCGGTAACTGAAGATTTAAGTAGCGACATTGGACAGGTAGTCGGGGACATAGAGAGGGTAGTTGGATGATAATGACGAGGGAGCGCAATAATGTAAGGGGCGACGGGGAAGCGCGAGTTTTAGCAGGGCACCAGGTAGGCTCAGATGATGCCGTGTGTTTGAGGATCGAAAGTGTATTGAGCAGTATATGAGTGAATAATTGTGATTGTGAATTGTATTGAGCGTGGAAGTGTATGGAGCAGTGCATGAGGATCAATTGTGGTTGTGCATTGTATTGAATGATTGAAGAAGCCTGGGAGGAAGGAGAGTGCAGGTGGCACCAGGTGTGATTGCACAGGTGTGCAAAAACAGGTGTATGGAGAATGATTGTGTGGAATACATGGAGTATGGAATATATGGAGTATGGAATGGATGGTATGGAGTGAGTATGGTGGAAACTGTGGAGTGGAGTGGATGGTGTGAAGGTGTGTGTGGGGAGGATGGACCCCATCACGAATACCCGGGGAGGGTAGTTTAAGAGTTAGGTAGAGGGAGTAGGTAAATTGTGGTTGGATATTGGCATCTGTGGTGCGTGGTGGAAGAATGGTGTTTGGATGGGTGCATTAGTGACGTGGAAATGGCTGGGCGTGTGGCCTGTTAGTGTGTGTAGTTGAATGGGCACTCCACCACTGTGAGGATGTCGGTCAGGTGAGGCCGCAGGTGGGCTCAGGGAGCCGTTAGAGTTGTGGAAGGGGCCCGAGGATCCGGAGGACGGACCCGGGTAGCCCAGTGCCAGAGGGCACCGAGTGGGGAGAGCGCCAGAGGGCCTTCCCCAGGTAGATAGGTTAGGTTAAGGAGCAGGTAAGCTCGGAGGCAACTGCAGTGGTGGAGGTGTGCAGGTGGGTAGACCTGCTGGGAGAGCCACACGACCCAGTCCTGAAATTGTGCAAGGGCACAGGGAGTTGAATCGGGGGAGTGAGACCCCAAATTGATGAAGCACCACAGTTTGGGCAATGGGAATTTGGTTCTTAAAACCGCATAGAGTAAAATGGCCAATGGATTGGCAGGGAAGACCCTGGGTAGTGTAAAGTGTATTAAAATCATTTAGAGGATAGTTAGGATGGAAATCTCCTTGCACCATCTACATCCACTCACCTGAGATAACGACGGTGCTCCACACCATGCCATGGTTTGTTGTTTTTATTTTTCTGTGCAAATGTTTGGAATGTGAGACGCATCATGACGTGGGTGTGACATTGTGCTGATGTTCCATCTCTCCCTCCTTATGAGGATTGATGATGAATTGATGATGGCAAATTTGGGGTTAGAGGGATTGTGGTGACGAATTTGGTATAGGGGAAATATGGGGAAGACGAGACAGTAGGGACGAATTTGTAACATGTAAATTGTTGTAAATATGGGGTAAGGGCAAGGGTAGAGTAGGTAACAGGGGGGGGGGGGTGATGTACGGTAGGGACGAGCTTTTCTCCGCTCAGTCTCCAGACGCACCTCACCTTGCATTGCCTTATTGATGTGTACCCTTGTGACCTTACCCCTCACTCACCTGCCCTCTCTGTCTTCCTTCCCCGACCCATGGATCGTGCTCTCTGGGCACCGAAGGGAGCGTGCGGGAGTCCGCCATTGTGTGCCCGAACTCTCGCAACCACAGCTGCCTGCATCGATGCACCACTTATGGACCACATGTCTGTGGCTGAGCACCACTTATGGACCCCACGGGTTGGGGCATGGCCCCTCTGCTGGAACCGGCCATGATGGCCCGAGATCTTGCTGGCGGACCTCGGTAACGTGGCATACAGGTGAACCACCCCTAGTCGGCCCCTGTGGGTCCTAAATAAAAAAACACAATGGACACGTTCTGTGCTTATTATTATTATGTCCAAATAGACCGCCAGCAAGAAGAACATGAAGAAAGACAACATCTGGAAGAACATTGGCCAGCAGAGGGAGCCGAAGAGCAAGACCACCAGCAGGGTTTGTTTATTTTTATTATGAACTGGTGACTGTGCACTGATTGGGGCATTTATGGTGCTGTATGGGGCTTTATGGTGCTCGTTATTGGTGCTGGTGCGTCGATGCAGCGCAGGCTGTCTTCCCCCCCCCCCCCCCCAAAGGAACAATCGCAGGTCCTGGGTTGCATTGTGTAAATACAATTAGCGTCATTTGTAAATAATGCTCCCCACCGTTCATGTATAGTTTGAAAACCATTCCGCAATTCGGTTAGCTGTGGGCGTAAATCTGTTAGGCAGGGTGCAATGCAGCAGGGGGACATACTTATTTGTGTTTTAAAACGGTCACACTCAGGGTCAGGTTAAATGTAGAGGGAACTACACCTACGTGTCACACTAAAGTTAAAGTTTTATAGGCCCGAGGCCATGCCTAGAGGATGAGGGTGCAGTGTTGCGGGTTTGAGAATCTTGTGGTTTTTTTTATTGTTGTAAGTGTCATGAATCTTGTTGTAAATATCACCTTCCGTAGTGTAAAGGTCAAAGGTCGTCCTCCTAGTTACTCCATATACATGCACGTAGCAAATCATGTATCCTTCTAAATAGTTATCTCCTTATTCTATGTAGTTTAAGGCTCTGTTCCCACTAGTTGACACTGCATTGCATCAGATGACATAATAGTCAGGTTCACAATGTCAATAAATTATATTTCGTTCAAAATCATGGTAGATTAGCAAACCTATACATTTTTGGAAAGGTTATAGCATAGGGAAACTATAAATCAATGTTTACATTTGGAGATACCTGTATGGCGGCCATTTTGGATTTTCAAAATGGCCACTGTAAAATACATATTTTGTTCTATTTCTGCCTCTAATTACCCTAAAAACTTTTAAAAATATACTAAACCTATATTTTCAGGGACAAGGAATCCAATGAAAGTATCAAATTAGTGCTATGGGGAATGGTAAGACACGAATCAAAGGTTTTGAATTGCAAAATACTGTCTTTATATTCGCGATAAGTTGCATAATCAAATACATGTTATCATTTTGTACAGGCAGTTAATAACATCAAAATGTGTCACAATAATTCATATCACCAAACATACACAGGCAGTCAGCAAAATCATATATACACATGCAGTCAGTACAACTTCACATCTACACAGGCAGTCAATGACAAAATATACACAGGCAGTCAATGGCATCAAACATACACGATTACAGAATATGCCATTTAGAGTTCGTCATCACTGTCCTGTGTGTCGTATCCGACAATATAGTCCGCATCGTTTTCACAGTCCGTTCCACACAAGCAAAGGTCGGTCAAATTGATTGGAAAATTGAATTGGTCGAATGGTCGATCGAATCGAATTCGATGAATCGAATCGATCGAATTGGTCGAATGGTCGAATGGTCGATCGAAGCGATTGGTCGAATGGTCGAATGGTCGAATTGGTCGAATGGAATTGGTCGATTGGTCGAATTGGTCGAATCGATTTGGTCGGAATTGGCAAATGTAAACATTGATTTTCAGATTTTCCATGTAATAACGTTTCCAAAAATGTATAGGTTTGCTAATCTACCATGATTTTGAACGAAAAAACATAGTGAACCTGACTATAAGATCGTTCCCTTCCATATCCCAAAGCCTCGATTGCCAACTGCATTGGGCGGTTTTCTGCATTTGCCACCATTGCCATGTGCTGTACCTCGGAGAAGAAAGGCGTGTCTCCACCTCGTCATCAGAGGGTGGAGCCAGGAGAGCCCTTGCCGACCAACCAAGCACGAGGGGTTTGGCTTGAGAGGGCGGAGAGAGAACGATCAGGGAGGTTCGCGAAGGTTCGAGGGTGTGGCCAATATAACCCGCGGCGGGACGCCCCCACCAGAGATGAGTCCGAGGAGAGCACGCGACGCACCCCACCTGAGGAGAGACGAGTGGAGGAAGGAGAAGCGCGCATGAGCTTGAACCACAGCAGCTTGAACCACCGGAGCTTGAACCATCGCAGCTTTAACCACCGCAGCTTTGGGCTTTGACGGCAGTTTCGACCGTGGCCGCGAAGGAACGCCACCGAGCGAAACCGGTCGAGAAGGGGCGGCGGCTGCTCACTCCCGGCCCGACCGTGCCCCGGTTCCAGTTGAACCTTCCTCTCCTTCCCGCCATTCGTTCCTGCCTTCATTTCCCATTCGTGTGAGTCTGATTGTCGTTTGTTTTGTGTGTCTTGTCCTGGGGTTAAGTAAGACTGAATAGTATAAGCTAGTAATTGCACTGTGTCTTCTGGTCCTTCCATTCTTTCTGTCTTTATTTTATTATACTTCCTTCTCCTTGGTTTCTTTTGACTTGTAAATAGTAGTAATAAATCATATTTGTATTTCCTACCTTCGTTCTTCTTCCTCATGCTCGTCCGGTCGTCTTTGTGATTTCCCCATTGAAAACCTGTGGCGCGATTTTGGCCAACGTTTCAGAATCGGGTCAGTTACCTGCTAATGGTTCGTGCCACGGTTGCTAAACCGCTCGGCAATTAACATCTGTCCGCGGTCGCGAACGAGGTTGCGCACCTGCCTCTCCGGAGGGAGCTTGTGCAGCTTCAGGACCACGTCGGTCAGTCGTAGACGAGGGGATTAATCCCCCCTCGATAAGGGGGAAAGAGGCCGATGGAGAGATCCGTAACAATATATATATATATATATATATATATATATATATATATATATGTATATATTGTTACGGACACGGCTAAAGATGTTGCTTGACCGAGCGGAATGGCCGCCGTGTTCGTACAGTTTACCCGATTCTTCCCCAACTCACCCGATTCCACTCGAACGTTGGCCAAATCGCGCTACGCTAAATCAATGATGGAAAGGACACAACGACTGGGATAAATGAAACGACGCAAGGGGTACAGTTCTCAAGACCTCCGGAGGAGGATATAATTACAGTGGGGGAGAAAAGGGGTAGATTACAAGGTAATGAGGTAAAGACACAGAAGAGATAGGCACTTAGACACAATCTTATCTATCCCAGACAGACCATAGACAAACGGAACAAGACTGACTTGCACAGGGATTGATGGCAGGGAAGGACAGGCAGTCGATAGCACAAGGTGCACCTTGGCTCAGGGACAGGATAAAGCGCGGTCCAGTCCAGAGATGCGGGGAGGTGTCACAGCGCTCGGAGGTGGCGTCCTTCTCTCTCCAAGCTCAGCGCGCATCTGACGTCACCTCCCTCTTCCTGTGCATGCTCAGTGGGGAGTGACACGCCCTCGGCTCGTTGGCTCCGCCCCAGATGGGATCGGTCCGCCGCTTCTATTGGGTGCGGGGGTTACCGGGCTCCGCCCTTGACGAGGAGCTGACAGCGAGCCCCTACTTGGTAACCCCGTCGAGCACATGCTCGATGGCGGCTCGTTGGAAAGGCATGGTGCCCTCCCAACACCCCCTACCAACCAAGCCGGAGTGAGGACGCGCACTCCCCGCGCCGCCGCCGTTGTTGTTGTTGTTGTTGCTGCTGAACCGTGAGGAAGAGCTGCGGGGAGGTATTGGGAGGTCCTAAACTTCCTAACGGTGCCATACAATCACATTCTGGTGCAACGAAGAGTCAGAATTAATGGAAACGAGTCCTTAACTGACATAGACTAAGAATAACTAGCAAGATGTCCTATAGTTGTCTACGTGAGATGTGGTGGACCTGGATGCGACATTTAATGGGGGAAATAGGGGGAGGTCGGGTCTACAGAGTGTTGTTTACAGAAAATGGGACTAGGGAATGGGGGATTGGGGATAGTTGGGAAGGATGGAGGAAATAGGGGAATATTTACAAGCGGATATGGATGGATGCCAATCCCATATCCGCAACATTGCACCCTTCTCTACCTCGGGGCGTCCCGACCCGATAAATTTTTACCTACGTTAGTGTGGCACTCAGATGTAGTTCCCTCTACTATTAACTCAACCCTGAGTGCGACAGTTTTACAGATGTTCACAAATGAGTAAATATGTCCCCCTGCGACGTTGCACCCTTCTCCTAACAGAAACACACCCACAGGATAACCGAATCGCGGAAAGAATCCTCAAACTAAACATACAGCCGGTAGGGAGCATCATTTATACAAGACTGACTGATATTTACACTACGATCCAGGACCTGTTCTTTGAGGAACACATGCAGATGTTATGCATAGAGAGAGAGCACGCATGCCAGCATCGATACACCAACCCACGAGTGCCCTGTGGCCCTACGGCGTTTAATAATGTGCAGAGCACCCCGTCCAAGCACCAAAAGCACCACCCCATTATGTACAGTCAGCACCATCCGGTGCACCAATAAAGTGTTCAATAAAAAAAAAGCACAATCAAGTGTCCATGGTCACCGGTGGTGTCGCAGCCGGCCGATGTTCTGCCGCTGGTCTTGCCTTGGAGCCCACTTGGCCTTCTGGCTTCTTTAGAAATAAAGAAAGGCGCCAACCGCGTCCATTTCTAAATTGTGGCCGTCAGGGGGGCCAACTATAAGTGGTTCACCTGTATGGCATAGGTGCCACGTTGACCCAGAGGTCCATCAACGGGTGGTGCTTGCCCGCAAAAGAACTGCGGTCCATTGTGGGCGGCCACCAAAATTGCGGTCCATGTGGTGTATCGATCCAGGCAGCAAGCAGCGGAAGTACAGGCCCACAACTGCAGAGCCAGCACCTCTCTCTCCTCTCTCTCTGCCCCAAAGCCAGATACTCGGAGGTGGGAGACAAAAGAAGACAAGTGAGTAAGGTGGTAAGGGCGCAAAAGTGCACGCAATGTGAGGTAATGCACACTGGGGGCACATGGGAACCAGGTGAGACAGGTACGTTCCTACCGTACGCCCCCCCCCCCCACCAGGTAACCTACATTGCCCCTCCCTTACCCCTTACTGTATCCACAAAACACAACACTACCCATAAACATCTACTTTACACATCAACAAACGTCCCTACTGTCTTCCCCGTTCCTCCCATAAACCAAATTCGTCTTCTCTCCCTCCTAACCAATCAAATTTGCCATTTCCAACTCTCATCAAAATTTGCCATCTCCAACTCAACATCAAAATTTGCCATCACCAATTCATCATCAGTCCCTCCTAAGGAGGGAGAGATGGAATCACCCCAATGTCTCATCCACGTCGTGATGCGTCTCACAAATCCACACAGCAATTCTCCTTTCCTGCAACACAGAACAAAGGAACACAGGTGTGGAGTCATCATCATCACCTCAGGTAAGTGGCTGCGTATGGTGCGACAGGTTCATCAATCCTAACTATTTCCTAAATGACTTTAACAACTTTACATTACCCGGCGTCTTTCCCTGCCAATCCATTGGCCAACTTACACTATGGGTTCTAAAAACCAATTCCCATTGCCCAAACTGTGGTGCTTCTCAAGTTGGGGTCTCACTCCCCCGATTCATCTCCCGGTGCCCTTGCACAATTTCTGGGCTGTGACGTGTAGCTCTCCCAGCAGGTCTACCCACCTGCACACCTCCACCACTGTAGTTGCCACCCGAGCTTACCTGCTCCTTACCTAACCTATCTAATTTGGGAAGGCCCCTCCTGGCTCTGTCACCCCACTCGGTGCCCTCTGGCACTGGGCTACCCGGGTCCGTCCTCCGGATCCTCGGGCCCCATCCACAACTACCGGCTCCCAGAGCCCACCTGCGGCCTCACCTGGCCGACATCCTCACAGTGGTGGAGTGCCCAAACCAACTACACACACTAACAGGCTACACGCCCAGCCATTTCCACAACACTAATGCACCCATCCAAACATCATTCTTCCACCCGCACCACAGATGCCAATATCCAACCACAATTTACCTATACCCTCTACCTAACACTTACACTACCCGCCCCGGGTACTCGTGAAAGGGGTCCACTCTTCCCCCATCCACACCTTCGCACCATGCACACCACTCTGTACCACTTACTCCAACTCTCTCCACACCACTCATTCTCTGCTCCATATATTCCACACACCTGCACTTGCACACCTGTGCTCTCATACTTGGTGCCGCCTGCACCCTTCTCTTCCCCAAGCGCATTCGCGCTGATCCACAACACTCACTACTCACACACTGCTCCACACACCTGTCCAGTTCTCACACAGCATCATCTCATCTAACTACTCCCCTCTGAAACTTGCGCTTCCCAGTCGTCCCTTTAAACTATTGCGCTCCCTCGTCATTATCATCCACTCTAATCTACCTGCGTCCCCACTACAGGTATCAGTCACTATCTAAACCTTAACGTTACCTAATGTCATCTTCGCTAGATCCCTACACACAATATTCTAACCCACCCGGGCTAGTTTCCACTGCCATACACCCCATAATCTATAGCGCATTTGCCCCGAGTTTGTGAGGGATGACAGAGTTGCCATCCCACCACATCGGGCATCTCCCACTACCAATTTTGCACATCAAATTTCAACAAATCAAAAATTTGCCAATCACTACCCATCATCTACCAATCATTACTGCCAATCCTTTGCCAATCATCAAATTTTGTTTTTCTAATTTCGGGGCCAAAACACTATCCTCGTCATTACAGTCTACTTACTAATGCCTCTCGGTGCGCCAATTAACTTCTAAAGCTCGGCTTCGTACAGCCAAGCCATGAATGCGGGTTGTTTGGTGCCAGCGGCTGGATACGTCCCGCATTCGGTGCAGGGAAGGAGGTTTACCCGGGCCGAGGTCCCACGCACCATCTCGGCACGGAGCCATCCCATGGCCCGATCTCGACCTGCCAGAATGCCTCAACAAAAGGTGGTCGCCATGACGACCCTTCCTATCGGGCTGCCCGCTCCGCCTAGTGGAGCACGGACGCGGCCGTTCAAAGCGAGGCCCAGCGTGGATCGCGTACGGCGGTCCTTTCGAACCCGCCGTGGCTCGGATCCCCGCTGGTTCTCGCGGCACGCGAAGCCCGGCACGCACCGAGGGCCCGATTCGGCTATAAGTCGCTCTAACCGCTAACCCGGTTACCGTCGATGCCTCACCTGCATGCTTACACGCATACGCTACCCCTTTCTTGCTCATACATCCAGCCGTTTCCATGCTCCTCGTCGTACCTTCTCTAACACACCCAGGTACACTCATTCCACTCACAGCCTTGGTCACACACCGGACCACCGAACACTTTGGCACACATTCGTTGGTCGCACACCTCACCAACACACCTCTTCGCGCCCCTTCCTCGGTCACCTCCTCTGTGACAATCACAGGTGTGCTTTCACTCGCACACCCAACCACGTGCCTCACTACCAATTCCAGCGTGCATTCCCACACATGCTCTACCATTCCAGGTGTGCTTCCTTTCTCACCTGTCACAACCAACTCACGCTCCGTGTCACTCTTACTACTCTCACCTCCACTCTTGACAGCGCACTCACCCTTACTCTCGACAGCGCACTCTTTCCTCATGCACCCGTCTGTTACACACCTTTCTCGCGCACACTCTCCCGTTACACTCTGTAACACTCACCACAGGTGTACACTCTCCCTTTACATCCTCCGTAACACTCCTCACTACGCGCTTCCATGTGCTCCCTCGCACACGCGCTACGACCGACTCACTCTCGACAGCACCCTCACTCCTTGGCATGCACTTTTTCCTCACACACCCCAGAGTCGGACTTTCTCGCACACCTCCTTTTTCGCACACCAGACCTGTCGCACACTTCACCAACGGCCTCTCACGAACACCCGGGTCCATCTCGACCCCCAAGCTTATTAAATCACCTGGCGCATCATACGCACGACCATATTGGTCACCACTTACACCGGGTCCTCTTTCTCTTCGCTTCTCCTCCATCACCTGCGAATCCCTCATCCGGTTAATGAGCACATCATCACGATCCGAACACAGACTTTGGACCAATTCTTTTACTTCCTCCTTTATCTCTTTCTTATCCTCTCTCCGTCGCTTCTTAATTTCGCTCACCCCTTCTTCCACTTCTTCTAATTTCTGCTTCACCTCCTTCATCTCCTCGTGCGCCCCCTTAAGTTCTTCCTCTAACTCCACCTTATTTTTTTCTATGTGCTCCCGCACCTCCCGCTCTTTAACCTCCATCACCTCTACCACCTTGTTCATTTTCCTCGTCAGGTCCTCATGTACCGTCTGACACTCTTTTTTAATTACCCCTACGTCCTTTTTCATCTCCTTCTGTGTCGATTTTAAACCCTCTATTACCGCTGTGTTCTTCTTTACCTGGTCCCCCAACTCCTTTTGTCCCACTGTTAGTTGTTCTACTCCCAGCGTCAACTCCTCTATACCACCTTGCAATTTTACAGTCCCCTTTCTCACCGCCTTCTCCATGCGCTCCTTACAGTGCCTCACCTCCTCGCGCACTCCTCCGACCTCCTCACTCACACCTCTTCTGATCTCCTCTCCCATCACTTGCATCTCCTGCCCAGATGCCACCCTCATCTGCTCCATTTCCTCCCTGTGAGCATCCAATTTAGTTTCTACCCCCATTCTGACCCCCTCTATCTGCTGCCCCATTTGTTTAACTTCCCTTTCCGCTTGGTCCCTCATGTCGCTCAATTTGCCTTCCATACTGTTTTCTAACCCCTCTAACCCCTTTTGCATCCCTTCCATTTGATTCTCTTGAGCGGCCATTCTGTTTTCTACCCCCATTAACCCATGTTTCACCCCTTCTATCCCATTGTCTAACCCCTCTAATTTCTTGTCTAATCCCTCACCGGTACCCCTCGCTTCGTTCTCATTACCCCCAATTGCTCACTCCGAGCCCTCGCTTCGTCCCTCATTACCCCCAATTGCTCACTCTGAGCCCTCATCTCGTCCTTCTGCAGGTTGAGGGACGCCTGCATTTGTACCATAAATTGCTCCATGAGGGCCTGCATTTGGGCCATCCCTCCCACTTGTGCAGCGGGTGCGGCCGCCGTAGCCATGTGCGAGGCGCCATTTTGCGCGCCCGTAACCTCGTGCGCGAGGACGCCATTTTGCGAACCTGCCGCCCTCACTGCTTCGCTCTCCTCATGTCCCTCAATTTGGTCCTGGATCGACCCTGCCTCACTCTCCTCTACCGGAACCCAGCCGTCTTGATCTGCCATAGCGCGACTTTCAAAATTCGCGTTTTTATTTTAAAACAAAACAAATTTCACAGTTAATAATTTCGAGCGCGTGAAGCACGCTTCGGGTCCAATCTCACTCCTCGACACCAATTGTTACGGGCACGGCTAAAGATGTTGCTTGACCGAGCGGAATGGCCGCCGTGTTCGTACAGTTTACCCGATTCTTCCCCAACTCACCCGATTCCACTCGAACGTTGGCCAAATCGCGCTACGCTAAATCAATGATGGAAAGGACACAACGACTGGGATAAATGAAACGACGCAAGGGGTACAGTTCTCAAGACCTCCGGAGGAGGATATAATTACAGTGGGGGAGAAAAGGGGTAGATTACAAGGTAATGAGGTAAAGACACAGAAGAGATAGGCACTTAGACACAATCTTATCTATCCCAGACAGACCACAGACAAACGGAACAAGACTGACTTACACAGGGATTGATGGCAGGGAAGGACAGGCAGTCGATAGCACAAGGTGCACCTTGGCTCAGGGACAGGATAAAGCGCGGTCCAGTCCAGAGATGCGGGGAGGTGTCACAGCGCTCGGAGGTGGCGTCCTTCTCTCTCCAAGCTCAGCGCATCTGACGTCACCTCCCTCTTCCTGCGCATGCTCAGCGGGGAGTGACACGCCCTCGGCTCGTTGGCTCCGCCCCAGATGGGATCGGTCCGCCGCTTCTATTGGGTGCGGGGGTTACCGGGCTCCGCCCTCCGCCCTTGAAAGCGAGCCCCTACTTGGTAACCCCGTCCTGCACATGCTCGATGGCGGCTCGTTGGAAAGGCATGGTGCCCTCCCAACACCCCCTACCAACCAAGCCGGAGTGAGGACGCGCACTCCCCGCGCCGCCGCCGTTGTTGTTGTTGTTGTTGTTGTTGCTGAACCGTGAGGAAGAGCTGCGGGGGAGGTATTGGGAGGTCCTAAACTTCCTAACGGTGCCATACAATCACATTCTGGTGCAACGAAGAGTCAGAATTAATGGAAACGAGTCCTTAACTGACATAGACTAAGAATAACTAGCAAGATGTCCTATAGTTGTCTACGTGAGATGCGGTGGACCTGGATGCGACATTTAATGGGGGAAATAGGGGGAGGTCGGGTCTACAGAGTGTTGTTTACAGAAAATGGGACTAGGGAATGGGGGATTGGGGATAGTTGGGAAGGATGGAGGAAATAGGGGAATATTTACAAGCGGATATGGATGGATGCCAATCCCATATCCGCAACAATATATATATGTATTTGTATATATATACATATATATGTATATATATATATATATATGTATATCTATATATGTATGTATATATATATATATATATATATATGTATGTATATATATATATATGTATATATATATATATATATCTATATCTATATATATATATATATATATATATATATATATATATATATATATATATATATATATATATATATATATATATATGTATATATGTATATATATATATATATATGTATATATATATATATGTATATATATATATATATAATAATAGCGTAAGGACTCGACTTTGTTATCCCTTTTACGCCGCACCCAGGGACCCGATGCCCACGGCACGAATGGATTTACGATCTACGAACCGCGCCCTTTGTTTATCACGTACAGCCATACTCGAAAAATCTGAATTAGCCGACGTTGGGGCCCAAAAGCATCCGATTAACTGCCGATACGATGCCATCTTACGACGCCATCGTATTGGCGTCTGCTGGACGAAGGCGAAGCAAGCCGTCCGCTGATTGGACAGGCGGAGGCGAAAGCAAGCCGTCCACTGAGTGGACAATCCAGAGCATGCATTTGTGCCGGTGTCGGCGATCGTTGTTCATATACGCACTCTTCATTCTCATCTTTCTTCCTAACTCTTCCTCGGACAAGCAAATCCCCAATGCCATCCATAAATGGTTCACTCTATCCATACACCACATCGTCCCTTCCGTGGATGTTCCACGGGTTTCGGCTAGTCTATATAATAATAGCGTAAGGACTCGACTTTGTTATCCCTTTTACGCCGCACCCAGTGACCCGATGCCCACGGCACGAATGGATTTACGATCTGCGAACCGCGCTCTTTGTTTATCACATACAGCCATACTCGAAAAATCTGAATTAGCCGACGTTGGGGCCCAAAAGCATCCGATTAACGGCCGATACGACGCCATCTTTCAACGCCATCGTATTGGCATCTGCTGGGTGAAGGCGAAGCAAGCCGTCCGCTGATTGGACAGTTGAAGGCGACAGCAAGCCGTCCACTGAGTGGACAATCCTGATGAGCATGCATTTGTGCCGGTGTCGTCGATCGCGGTGTCCGCTAACCTCATCAGGTGGGTTTACCATAATTTCTTCCATATACTGTGATTACAACGAAGTGAAACCGATCAGCAGCCCATCAGTATCATATAAAGCAATAAATAACAAGGCTTCAGCTTCTGAAAGCTTAAAACAAAGTGTACTTCGCCGAGTGACGAAAAGTAGGCGTAGGCGTAGGCCTCGGCCCTACCTATCCAGTTGTTGTGTTTCCGTTGTGGCCATGATCTCAACAAATGGCGTAGGCCATGTGGCGTAGGGTAGGTCATGATCAGCACCCCCCCACCCCCCCACCCCCCCCTTTCGTTTCACCAACTCCTGCATCTGCCACCGTTCATGATTATCAAAGTAGGCTTTACCCTGTTCACGATAAGGCAGAAATCAGTGAGTTGTATACGAAGAGATAAAAGGATGGCATTGACTTCGAGACGGTACGTGATATTTTCAAAAGTATATCGTAGCGTTGTCATTTAAGTAGATTGCAATAAATACGTTGTTCATATACGCACTCTTCATTCTCATCTTTCTTCCTAACTCTTACTCGGACAAGGAAATCCCCTATGCCATCCATAATGGTACACTCTATCCACACACCACATCCTCCCTTCCGTGGATGTTCCACGGGTTTCGGCTAGTATATATATATATATCTGTGCAGCATCTGTCCTGTCTTGTGTTGTGTTGTCACTGAACTACTTTCTCAAACTTTTGTGAAATCGTACCAAACTTCTGGAATGCACATATCTCTCCCGTCGGTATGTCCGAAGGGTATTTTATTTGAAAATTTTTCCAATTTTTTTTTTTTTTGGGGAATTTTTTTGGGAATTTTTTTTTTCAACTTCAATTGTTTATAAAATGTGATATCACGTATATTACAAATACATTTGTGCAAAATAATTGTTTGAATTATGATTGGTTTAAACCATAACAAAAAGGCAACTCGGGTACAGTCATCGATATATATTGTTGCGGATATCGGATTTGCATCCATCCATATCCGCTTGTAAATATTCCCCTATTTCCTCAATACTTCCCAACTATCCCCAATCCCCCATTCCCTAGTCCCATTTTCTGTAAACAACACTCGGTAGACCCGACCTCCCCCTATTTCCCCCATTAAATGTCGTGCCCAGGTTCACCGCATCTCATGTAGGACAACTACAGGACATCTTGCTAGTTATTCTTAGTCTATGTCAGTTAAGGACTCGTTTCCATTAATTCTGACCCTTCGTTGCACCAGAATGTGATTGTATGGCACCGTTAGGAAGTTTAGGACCTCCCAATACCTCCCCGCAGCTCTTCCTCACGGTTCAGCAACAACAACAACAACAACAACAACAACAACAACAGCAACGGCGGCGGCGTGCACAGGGAGTGCGCGTCCTCACTCCGGCTTGGTTGGTAGGGGGTGTTGGGAGGGCATGAGGCCTTCCCAACGAGCCGCCATCGAACATGTGCTCGACGGGGTTACCAAATAGGGGCTCCCTGTCAGCTCCTCGTCAAGGGCGGAGCCCGGTAACACCCGCACCCAATGGAAGCGGCGGACCGGTCCCATCTGGGGCGGAGCCAACCAGCCGAGGGCGTGTCACTGCCCGCTGAGCATGCGCAGGAAGAGGGAGGTGACGTCAGATGCGCGCTGAGCTTGGAGCAAGCAAGACGTACCCTCCGAGCGCTGTGAGGCCTCCCTGCATCTCTTGGACCGTGTTTGATCCTGTCCCCGAGCCAAGGTGCACCTTGTGCTATCGAACTACCTGTCCTTCCCTGCCATCAATCCCTGTGTAAGTCAGCCTTGTTCCGTTTGTCTGTGGTCTGTCTGGGATAAGATAAGACTGTAATTAAGTGCCTATCTCTTCTGTGTCTTTACCTCACTACCTTGTAATCTACCACTTTTCTCCACCACTGTAATTACACCCTCTTCCGGAGGTCTTGAGAACTGTACCCCCTTGCGTCGTTTCCTCTTTCCCAGTCGTTGTGTCCTTTCCATCATTGATTTAGCATAGCGCGATTTGGTCAACGTCTGGGTGGAATCGGGGTCTAATCGGGGAATAACTGTTAGGTCGCGGTAATACACCACCGCTCGGTCAAAAATAACATCTAAACCGCGTCCGTAACAATTGGTGTCAGGAGTGTCGGATTCGGACCTGGGACTAAATTTGTTAGGCCCAAATTTTGGAACACCAATTGTGTTATTGACCGTAACAATTGGTGTCGAGGAGTGAGATTCGAGGCCCGAACCAAATTTTTAAAAAAACATCTAGGAAAAAATTTGGTCAAAATTATAAAGACATCGAAATTTGATTTTGTTTTACAAAAAAAACCCGAATTTTGAAAGTCGCGCTATGGGAGATCAAGACGGCTGGGTTCTGGTAGAGGAGAGTGAGGCAGGGGCGATCCAGGACCAAATTGAGGGACATGAGGAGAGCGAAGCAGTGAGGGCGGCAGGTTCGCAAAATGGCGTCCTCGCGCACGAGGTTACGGGCGTGCAAAATGGCGCCTCGCACATGGCTACGGCGACCGCGCCCGCGACCGTAGCAGCGCCGTTGGGGGATTTGAACCTTTTTTTTATACAAATGAAGGCCCTTATGGACAAGAATAGTGAAGAAATGGAAAGCAGAATGATGAGGGTAATGGGGAACCGGATGGATGCTCAGAGTGAGCAAATGAGGGCTGATAGTGAGCGATTGGGGGGCAGAATGGGGGGCAAAATGGGAGAAATGGGGGAACGGTTAGAACAAAGGATGGGGTCCAATAGCGAGAAATTGAGGGATGACATGGGGGCCCAGATCGGAGGGTTAGGGAGTAGAATAGAGGGATTAGACAATAGATTAGGGGAAATACAGGAGGGGTTAACGGGGGTAGAAAACAGAATGGCCGCTCAAGAGAATCAAATGGAAGGGATGAAAAAGGGGTTAGAGGGGTTAGAAAACAGTATGGAAGGCAAATTGAGGGACATGAGGGACCAAGCGGAAAGGGAAGTTAAAAAAATGGGGCAGCAGATAGAGGCGGTCAGAATGGGGGTAGAAACTAAATTGGATGCTCACAGGGAGGAAATGGAGCAGACGAGGGTGGCATCTGGGCAGGAGATGCAAGTGATGGGAGAGGAGATCAGAAGAGGTGTGAGTGAGGAGGTCGGAGGAGTGCGCGAGGAGGTGAGGCACTGTGAGGAGCGCATGGAGAAGGAGGTGAGAAAGGGGACTGTAAAATTGCAAGGTGGTATAGAGGAGTTGACGCTGGGAGTAGAACAACTGACAGTGGGACAAAAGGAGTTGGGGGACCAGGTAAAGAAGAACACAGCGGTAATAGAGGGTTTAAAATCGACACAGAAGGAGATGAAAAAGGACGTAGGGGTAATTAAAAAAGAGTGTCAGACGGTACATGAGGACCTGACGAGGAAAATGAACAAGGTGGTAGTAGTCCTTGAGCCAGACCAAAAGTAATGCTCCGGCGGGGGGAGTAATTCTCATTATGATTTTCCATTAGACCAATGTCTCAAGTGTCAGAAAAGGTGTGATGGACATCTGAGAACGGTAGCTTAGTGCCCGGATGGACGCCATCTTTGAAACCACCCAGCTCGAAAATGCCCATTTGGTGGGGTACATTGTTGCACGTGTATCTGGACTTCTATACTAGCTATCGATGTGCGGTTGACGACTAAATATACGTCCGATGTGTACCGTCTAAATAAAAAATTATATGAAGCATTTTGTTTTAGATTAATTATTATAAAAATCAATTATCGAAAAAAAATCATATATTTTTCAATATTTTATTATTAGACTTGTACTTTTTTTAGTGAAACAACACTGGTATGATTTTCCAAATTATGCATTGTGCTACACCGTTTATCTGTCTATAAAAATAACTCAAAAACTAAAACATATCATCCACCACGAGTTTACAACAAATAAATGTAAAGAGGCATAAAATGACTTAGGCCGCCGCTAGCATTATCTATTCTGACGATAACGCAAGTTAGGAATGTCGTACGGAGAGGATTTTAACACCATACGATATCTAATAAGCAGGCGGAAATTGTTACATAGGAAATCTGCACTTTGGTGGCCATCTTGGATTTCAAAATGGCCGCCAATTATATTAATTATTCATTACTAGAGTTTGGAAAGACGTATGGAGCTGATTTTAACACCATACGATGTATATTCCTAATAAGCAAGCGGAGGTATCATTGAACATGTCATGTTTTAGTCAAATAACACCGGTATGATCTTCCAAATTATACATTTTGCTAAACCGTTTATCTGTCTATAAAGATTTTCAGGCAATTTGGCCTGCATTATAATAGAGAACAACATATGCTATACAATATACAGTGCACACAAAGTTAATCATCAGAGTCGCCATCAGAGTCATTGGCATCCTGAGCCACGATAGCATCATCCTGCACCATGTTGGAGCATCCCTGCAGCTTACACACAACAGTGCACTTCAACCCATTCAGTATGCAGGAGCAATCTGACGGTCGACACGTCCTTCTGCATGTGCATGAGATGAGATTCAAGACGACATCTGGAGCTGGTAGACCCGCCATCCATCGGATTGTGAGCGAACCGCCATCATCGAGTTCCCAACCATGTCCTGCTGATGGTGTTGGGACGTCTGGTAGGTTTTCAAGGCTGCGTCGCCAGATAGCCGCCTGATAGTTGGCCCTAAGCGTATGTTGCATCAAGGAGTCTTCACAAGGCGGCAATTGTCCAGATTCGATCTGGCCCTTCTTTGCACAGAACATGTGATAACGGAGCGAATTAACACCGACGATCTTCGTGTTCTTGGCGTACAGCTGACACGTGAAGGCCTGAATGCTATTGAAGACGTTTGTTGGTACATTCCACGAAGATCCCAGATCTGTGAATGCTTGAAGATACAGCTCATTCGCTTGCACAAGCTTCAAAGCCTTTATCTTTCCTTGGCTAGCCAGAGCACTCACAGTGTCACACCCGCTCCATGCATGAAGCCCTGGCAATGCACTGCAAACTCCAGACCCCAATACCGCAGCCAACTTTCCAACGTCGATCATTCTGACTCGAACCTTTGTTCCTCGTCTGATGAAGAGCTGACTATCAATGGTTCTGCTGAGATGAAGACTGATGATCAGAACGTCGGTGTCATCTGCCACTAAGATGATCGTCTTGTAGTGGGTAGCGGCGTGCTTTGCGTGGAGAAACATATGCGTGTCTGCTTCCTCGTGGCTACATTCGAGTGCTTGCACCAACTTCCACCTATCGCGGGTCAGTACCAGACATTTTTCACCACAGGTGACATACAGTGTTCTGTTGCCTAGCTTTTCGCGATTTGTTTCATGTTTCCACAACTCCGCCAGAAACACAACCAGTTTCTCCTTTGTCTGGCTGCAAGCAAGGAGACACCGCCAGTTCATGATTTTGTGTGCGGGTCTGATCTCGCTGAAACTGATGCCTTCATTTGAACCGCGGTTCACACGCTCAGCTGCTTTGATGGATTCTTCTGTGTATGTGTCAAAGACAACATCGATGCGCTCACTGCCTTGACCAGCGTGAAGCGCTGCAGCAAGGATGCGGTCAGATAGTTCTTCGAACGTGTCGTTCTCGCCATGCATCTTTTGTATGAGAGCCATCGCATCAATTATTGTTGCACTTCGCTTGTCAACGTTCTCGGCTGGTTCCACAAGACCTTCCATGTGTTTCGCAAGTGCAGCTTTGTTCGTTTTTTTCATTGACCCATCAACGTTTGCCAAAGACCATGGTAACGGCCCCAGTGGGTGACAAAGGACAAGTTGCATGTCGAGGTTCCTTGTCTTGGCGATGAGTATCATGGTGGCAAACAGTTGTCTGTCAGCTCTCAGGACGATCTCCTTGTTTGTGCCCTTCACAACTTTCTGCTTGATCTTACCAAAGGTCTTCAAGTTTAGCTTGTTCAATGTGTCATGAAAGCCTGTTCCCTCTTCAAGACGTTTCTGGAAGCTTTGATACGCCGCTTCCCCCTTTTGCAGGGTGTTGAGTAGGTCATTAGAAACGTCCTCCCTCGCAGCCGCTCCGGTAGATATACTGAGAAGACATGACGGATCATCGGCGAATGGATTGGTCCAGTCATTTTCCAGTAGATCACAGATAGCTGTGACGCCAGACTCATCACGTTTGATGCGAGAAGTGGACAAGTCAGGGTGCTTGGTGTGAGATGTGTCGCTGCCATTCACAAGGATAGTTTCTCGTAGTTGCCTCAGTGCAGTAGCCCGATTTTCTGCAGTTAGATAGTATCGTGACACAGCCCCTTGTCGAAGACTAAAACCTTTGTGAGTGAAGTCTGATCTACAAGCCCTATGGTATAATATTGGAATATTAGGAAGTTCAACTGCGCCTTCTTGGACTAGCTTTAGAATTGGATAAAAGTTTCTAACTGCGGCTGCGTCACACAATGTCTTCCAAGAACTGTTGCCCGCTGCCTTGCTTAGTTCAGAGAGTGGCGACTTCTTGCTGCACAGGATGCACGTTCCGGACTCAGGTTCAATCTTCGCCCGTTTCGCCTCGACACCGGCCATCTCAGCTGAAAGAACAAAAAGACTGACGTTAGATTACTCCGATATCCGAAAAGCTCGCCAGCTTACGTAGACATACTCATCCAAGTCAGTGAACATGTTAGATGGCGCCACAATACAACTCTATAATAGAGTTGTATGTGGCGCCATCTAACATGTTCACTTTTAGTTCTTAAGCCACCCACCCCCCCCTCAGAAATTAATCAGGTCACCGCAACAAATCTCAGACTGAGATATAGAATATAGATATAGAATATAGAATATAGATATAGAATAGACTGACGTCACTTTCGGCACTGGGTTCTGTGGGTTGATTTATCGGCGGGAAATTCCAACTGACATAGTTTCGGTTTGTGGAAAGTGCATGCCTTTTCATATATTTTTTGTGTACACTCGTGGTGGATGATATGTTTTAGTTTTTGAGTTATTTTTATAGACAGATAAACGGTGTAGCACAATGCATAATTTGGAAAATCATACCAGTGTTGTTTCACTAAAAAAAGTACAAGTCTAATAATAAAATATTGAAAAATATATGATTTTTTTTCGATAATTGATTTTTATAATAATTAATCTAAAACAAAATGCTTCATATTATTTTTTATTTAGACGGTACACATCGGACGTATATTTAGTCGTCAACCGCACATCGATAGCTAGTATAGAAGTCCAGATACACGTGCAACAATGTACCCCACCAAATGGGCATTTTCGAGCTGGGTGGTTTCAAAGATGGCGTCCATCCGGGCACTAAGCTACCGTTCTCAGATGTCCATCACACCTTTTCTGACACTTGAGACATTGGTCTAATGGAAAATCATAATGAGAATTACTCCCCCCGCCGGAGCATTCACTTCAAAATATGGCCGGTTGGCTCAAGGACTATAGAGGTGATGGAGGTTAAAGAGCGGGAGGTGCGGGAGCACATAGAAAAAAATAAGGTGGAGTTAGAGGAAGAACTTAAGGGGGCGCACGAGGAGATGAAGGAGGTGAAGCAGAAATTAGAAGAAGTGGAAGAAGGGGTGAGCGAAATTAAGAAGCGACGGAGAGAGGATAAGAAAGAGATAAAGGAGGAAGTAAAAGAATTGGTCCAAAGTCTGTGTTCGGATCGTGATGATGTGCTCATTAACCGGATGAGGGATTCGCAGGTGATGGAGGAGAAGCGAAGAGAAAGAGGACCCGGTGTAAGTGGTGACCAATATGGTCGTGCGTATGATGCGCCAGGTGATTTAATAAGCTTGGGGGTCGAGATGGACCCGGGTGTTCGTGAGAGGCCGTTGGTGAAGTGTGCGACAGGGCTGGTGTGTGAAAAAGGAGGTGTGTGAGAAAGTCCGACTCTGGGGTGTGTGAGGAAAAAGTGCGTGCCAAGGAGTGAGGGTGCTGTCGAGAGTGAGTCGGTCGTAGCGCGTGTGCGAGGGAGCACATGGAAGCGCGTAGTGAGGAGTGTTACGGAGGGTGTAAAGGGAGAATGCACGCCTGTGGTGAGTGTTACAGAGGATGTAACGGGAGAGGGTGCGAGAGAAAGATGTGTGACGGACAGGTGCATGGGGAAAGAGTGCGCTGTCAAAAGTAAGGAAGAATGCACGCCTGTGGTGAGTGTTACAGAGGGTGTGACGGGAGAGTGTGCGCGAGAAAGGTGTGTAACGGACAGGTGCATGAGGAAAGAGTGCGCTGTCGAGAGTAAGGGTGAGTGCGCTGTCAAGAGTGGAGGTGAGAGTAGTAAGAGTGACACGGAGCGTGAGTTGGTTGTGACAGGTGAGCGAGGATGTACACCTGGAATGGAAGGATGCACACCTGGAATGGTAGAGCGTGTGTGGGAATGCACACTTGAGTTGGTCGTGAGGCACGTGGTTGGGTGTGCGAATGAGAGCACACCTGTGATTGTCACAGAGGAGGTGACCGAGGAGGGGGCGCGAAGAGGTGTATTGGTGAGGTGTGCGACCAACGAATGTGTGCCAAAGTGTTCGGTGGTCAGGTGTGTGACCAAGGCTGTGAGTGGAATGAGTGTACCTGGGTGTGTTAGGGAAGGTACGACGAGGAGCATGGGAACAGCTGGATGTATGGGCAAGAAAGGGGTAGCATATGCGTGTGAGCATGCAGGTGAGGCATCGACGGTAACCGGGTTAGCGGTTAGAGCGACTTTTAGCCGAATCGGGCCCTCGGTGCGTGCCGGGCTTCGCGTGCCGCGAGAACCTGCGGGGATCCGAGCCACGGCGGGTTCGAAAGGACCGCCGTACGCGATCCACGCTGTGCCTCGCTTGGAACGGCCGCGTCCAGGCTCCACTAGGCGGAGCGGGCAGCCCGATAGGAAGGGTCGTCATGGCGACCACTTTTTATTGAGACGTTCCGGCAGGTCGAGATCGGGCAATTGGATGGCTCCGCGCCGAGGTGGTGCGTGGGATCTCGGCACGGGTAAGCCCCCGTCCCTGCACCGAGTGCCGGACGCATCCAGCCGCCGGCACCAAAGAACCCGCGTTCATTGCTCGGCTGTACGAAGCCGAGCTTTAGAAGGGAATTGGCGCACCGAGAGGATCTAATAAGTAGACGGGTGATGAGGTTAGTGTTTTGGACCCAAAATTAGAAAAAGGCAAAATTTGATGATTGGTACGGTGATTAGCAGTAAATGGCAAATTTTTGATTTGTTGGATTCGGTGTGCAAAATTGATAGTGGGACCTCCCCGATGTGGTGGGATGGGCAATCCACCATCCCTCACAGAGTGGGGCAAATGCGCTATAGATTATGGGGTGTATGGCAGTGAAAACTAGCCCGGGTGGGTTAGGATATTGTGTGTAGGGATCTAGCGAAGATGACATTAGGTAACGTTAAGGTTAGTTAGTGACAAGGATACCTGTAGAGGGGACGCAGGTAGATTAGAGTGGATGATAATGATGAGGGAGCGCAATAGTTTAAAGGGACGACTGGGAAGCGCAAGTTTCAGAGGGGAGTAGTTAGATGAGATGATGCTGTGTGAGAACTGGACAGGTGTGTGGAGCAGTGTATGAGTAGTGAGTGTTGTGGATCAGCGCGAATGCGCTTGGGGGAGAGAAGGGTGCAGGCGGCACCAAGTATGAGAGCACAGGTGTGCAAGTAGAGGTGTGTGGAATATATGGAGCAGAGAATGAGTGGTGTGGAGAGAGTTGGAGTAAGTGGTACGGAGTGGTGTGCATGGTGCGAAGGTGTGGATGGGGGAAGCGTGGACCCTTTTTCACGAGTACCCGGGGAAGGTAGTTTAAAGAATAGTTAGAAGGTATAGGTAAGTTGTGGTTGGATATTGGCATTTGTGGTGCGGTTGCAGAATGGTATTGTGGATGGGTGCATTGGTGTGGTGAAATTGGCTGGTCGTGTGGCCTGTTAGTATGAGTGTGAATGGTTGGGCACTCCGCCACTGTTAGATGTCGGCCAGGTGAGGCCGCAGGTGGGCTCTGGGAGCCGTTAGTGTCAGTGGGTGCCTGAGGATCCCGGGTGTGGATCGGGCAGGCCGTGCCAGAGAGGGCACTGAGGGGGTTAGAGTGTGAGAGGGCCTTCCCCAGTTAGTTAGGTTAGGGTGAGGAGCAGGTGAGCTTGGTAGGCAACAACAGTGGTGGAGGTGTGCAGGTGGGCGGACCAGCTAGGAGCGTCACACGACCCAGCCACCGAAATTGTGCGGGGGCACCGAGTGATGAATCGGGGGAGTGAGACCCCAACTTGAGAAGCACCACAGTTTGGTCAATGGGAATTGGTTTTTAGAACCCATAGTGTAAGTGGGCCAATGGTTTGGCAGGAGGAAGACCCCGGGTAATGTAAAGTTGTTAAAGTCATTTAGGAAATAGTTAGGATTGATGAACCTGTCGCACCATACGCAGCCACTTACCTGAGGTGGTGATGATGACTCCACACCTGTGTTCCTTTGTTCTGTGTTGCAGGAAAGGAGAATTGCTGTGTGGATTTGTGAGACGCATCACGACGTGGATGAGACATTGGGGTGATTCCATCTCTCCCTCCTTAGGAGGGACTGATGATGAATTGGTGATGGCAGATTTTGATGTTGAGTTGGAGATGGCAGATTTTGATGAGAGTTGGAAATGGCAAATTTGATTGGTTAGGAGGGAGAGAAGACGAATTTGGTTTATGGGAGGAACGGGGAAGACAGTAGGGACGTTGTTAATGTGTAAAGTAGATGTTTATGGGTAGTGTTGTGTTTTGTGGATACAGTAAGGGGTAAGGGAGGGGCAATGTAGGTTACCTGGTGGGGGGGGGGGGGGGGGGCGTACGGTAGGAACGTACCTGTCTCACCTGGTTCCCATGTGCCCCCAGTGTGCATTACCTTAAATTGCGTGCACTTTTGCGCCCTTACCACCTTACTCACTTGTCTTCTTTTGTCTCCCACCTCCGAGGATCTGGTTTTGGGGCAGAGAGAGAGGAGAGAGAGGTGCTGGCTCCGCAGTTGTGGGCCTGTACTTCCGCTGCTTGCTGCCTGGATCGATACACCATATGGACCGCAATTTTTGTGGCCGCCCACAATGGACCGCAGTTCTTTTGCGGTCAAGCACCACCCGTGGATGGACCTCTGGGTCAACGTGGCACCTATGCCATACAGGTGAACCACTTTTAGTTGGCCCCCCTGACGGCCACAATTCAGAAATGGACGCGGTTGGCGCCTTTCTTTATTTCTAAAGAAGCCAGAAGGCCAAGTGCACTCCATGAAGGCAAGACCAGCGGCAGAACATCGGCCGGCTGCGACACCACCGGTGACTATGAACACTTTATTGGTGCACCGGATGGTGCTGACTGTGCGTAATGGGGTGGTGCTTTTGGTGCTTGGACGGGGTGCTCTGCACATTATTAAAGGCCGTAGGGCCACAGGGCACTCGTGGGTTGGTGTATCGATGCTGGCATGCGTGCTCTCCCTATGCATAACATCTGCATGTGTTCCTCAAAGAACAGGTCCTGGATCGTAGTGTAAATATCAGTGTAGTCTTGTATAAATAATGCTCCCTACCGGCTGTATGTTTAGTTTGAGGATGCTTTCCGCGATTCGGTTATCCTGTGGGTGTGTTTCTGTTAGGAGAAGGGTGCAACGTCGCAGGGGGACATATTTACTCATTTGTGAACATCTGTAAAACTGTCGCACTCAGGGTTGAGTTAATAGTAGAGGGAACTACATCTGAGTGCCACACTAAAGTAGGTAAAAATTTATCGGGTCGGGTCGCCCCGAGGTAGAGAAGGGTGCAATGTTGCGGATATGGGATTTGCATCCATCCATATCCGCTTGTAAATATTCCCATATTTCCTCAATACTTCCCAACTATCCCCAATCCCCCATTCCCTAGTCCCATTTTCTGTAAACAACACTCGGTAGACCCGACCTCCCCATATTTCCCCCATTAAATGTCGTGCCCAGGTTCACCGCATCTCATGTAAGACAACTATAGGACATCTTGCTAGTTATTCTTAGTCTATGTCAGTTAAGGACTCGTTTCCATTAATTCTGACCCTTCATTGCACCAGAATGTGATTGTATGGCACCGTTAGGAAGTTTAGGACCTCCCAATACCTCCCCGCAGCTCTTCCTCACGGTTCAGCAACAACAACAACAACAACAACAGCAACGGCGGCGGCGTGCACAGGGAGTGCGCGTCCTCACTCCGGCTTGGTTGGTAGGGGGTGTTGGGAGGGCATGAGGCCTTCCCAACGAGCCGCCATCGAACATGTGCTCGACGGGGTTACCAAATAGGGGCTCCCTGTCAGCTCCTCGTCAAGGACGGAGCCCGGTAACCCCCGCACCCAATGGAAGCGGCGGACCGGTCCCATCTGGGGCGGAGCCAACCAGCCGAGGGCGTGTCACTCCCCGCTGAGCATGCGCAGGAAGAGGGAGGTGACGTCAGATGCGCGCTGAGCTTGGAGCAAGCAAGACGTACCCTCCGAGCGCTTTGAGGCCTCCCTGCATCTCTTGGACCGTGCTTGATCCTGTCCCCGAGCCAAGGTGCACCTTGTGCTATCGAACTACCTGTCCTTCCCTGCCATCAATCCCTGTGTAAGTCAGCCTTGTTCCGTTTGTCTGTGGTCTGTCTGGGATAAGATAAGGCTGTAATTAAGTGCCTATCTCTTCTGTGTCTTTACCTCACTACCTTGTAATCTACCCCTTTTCTCCACCACTGTAATTACACCCTCCTCCGGAGGTCTTGAGAACTGTACCCCCTTGCGTCGTTTCCTCTTTCCCAGTCGTTGTGTCCTTTCCATCATTGATTTAGCATAGCGCGATTTGGTCAACGTCTGGGTGGAATCGGGGTCTAGTCGGGGAATAACTGTTAGGTCGCGGTAATACACCACCGCTCGGTCAAAAATAACATCTAAACCGCGTCCGTAACATTAATTTCTTCCATATACTGTGATTACAACGAAGTGAAACCGATCAGCAGCCCATCAGTATCATATAAAGCAATAAATAACAAGGCTTCAGCTTCTGAAAGCTTAAAACAAAGTGTACTTCGCCGAGTGACGAAAAGTAGGCGTAGGCGTAGGCCTCGGCCCTACCTATCCAGTTGTTGTGTTTCCGTTGTGGCCATGATCTCAACAAATGGCGTAGGCCATGTGGCGTAGGGTAGGTCATGATCAGCACCCCCCCCATTTCGTTTGACCAACTCCTGCATCTGCCACCGTTCATGATTATCAAAGTAGGCTTTACCCTGTTCACGATAAGGCAGAAATCAGTGAGTTGTATACGAAGAGATAAAAGGATGGCATTGACTTCGAGACGGTACCTGATATTTTCAAAAGTATATCGTAGCGTTGTCATTTAAGTAGATTGCAATAAATACGTTGTTCATATACGCACTCTTCATTCTCATCTTTCTTCCTAACTCTTACTCGGACAAGGAAATCCCCTATGCCATCCATAATGGTACACTCTATCCATACACCACATCCTCCCTTCCGTGGATGTTCCACGGGTTTCGGCTAGTATATATATATATCTGTGCAGCATCTGTCCTGTCCTGTCTTGTGTTGTGTTGTCACTGAACTACTTTCTCAAACTTTTGTGAAATCGTACCAAACTTCTGGAATGCACATATCTCTCCCGTCGGTATGTCCGAAGGGTATTTTATTTGAAAAATTTTCCAATTTTTTTTTTTTGGGGGGAATTTTTTTGGGAATTTTTTTTTTCAACTTCAATTTTTTATAAAATGTGATATCACGTATATTACAAATACATTTGTGCAAAATAATTGTTTGAATTATGATTGGTTTAAACCATAACAAAAAGGCAACTCGGGTACAGTCATCGATATATTTATTTGTGCAGCTAGTAAGGGAAACATATGAAAATCTGTTAACTAAATTGTTACCAAAAAATTTCTTCACCAATATGTTTGTAAAGGTGTGTAATAACATGTGTTAAAATGTTGAAGGTCAACTCCCGTGGGAAACCCAGAAAAAAAGCTGTTGAATTCGGGTACCGAAAAATTATTTTCGAGAATTTTTCTATTTTTTTTAATCGGCCCTTAAGTAACTTATGAGGGGTCAAATAAGGGTTTTTCATGATTCTGAGTTGATTGTTAACATTTATATTTCACCACAGACACTCCTTTGTGGAAAAATAATTTCTAAATATATCTCATTTTCTACTTTGCAGGACATGGAGTCTAGCAATATGGATGAAGACGTTACTCCACCTGTGCTCAATTGCTTCATCTGTGCACGCTCGGATACACCAGCTGAAAGGCTCATACAGGCAACTCCAAAGGGATACTCAACTTTATTGAAACAAGCAGAAACTGTCGAAAATGTTACTGTTGTGGAACGTATGAAGGAGGCTCAAAAGGAAGGAAAACTGAGGTACCACCAGAAGTGTAAAAATGATCTGCACAACAACTTTGTTGCAACCACCAAGAAGTCAGCTCAAGCATCAAAGGCAGAGAAAGAGTCATCAAAGTTGAAGAGAAGACGCACTATTTGTGAGTTCAGTTCATCAACTGGCTGCAGTTCTAGAAGATCACAGTCAGTTGACCTCCTGTATAAGGATGTATGCATTCTTTGCAACCAACCAGCCCAGCTCTACAAAAATAATCCAGCACAAGCTAGAAAGAAATACAGAGTGCCAAATAATTTGACTGCAGATACACTGAAGGCAAGCTTGCTGAAGACAGCACGGAGTCGCGGGGATGACTGGGGCACTGAAGTCACTGGACGCCTGGAAGGGATCAACGACTTGGTAGCAGAAGAAACACTGTACCATTTGCGATGCAAACTTATGTTTGCGAGAGGTGACAGTTTGTCCAAGACTGATGAGGAAGGAAAAAGGAAGAGAGGACAGAGGAGTATTTATGAGGAGCGAGAGGCAGTTTTTATTGAATTCTGCGAATGGTTAGACTCAGAATTAGAGCATGGGGTAATGAACATGGACCAAGTCCATGAAAAGCTGCAGGAGTTTGATCAGTCACCAGAGAAGAGCCTTTCTTATTCAAAGCATTGGCTAAAGATAAAACTTCTAGAGAAATACGAAGACACCTTGTATTTCACAACACAGGAAAGAAGGGCAGATGTACTCTGTCTCAAAGATGGCACCGACAATATTCTGCGAGCGCATCATGCTAATCTTGACCATGGAGATGAGAAGATTCAGATCATAAAGACGGCACTCAAGTTCATATCCAATGATATTGCCTTGATTGATTTAGGTCCAAAGTCATACCCCACCACACACAGTATGACTGACATCGATAGTCAGCTGACACTTGTTCCTGCAAGCCTTCAGATGTTCTTGAGACCGATTGTCAAGACAGACGAAAGAGTTGCCGTTTGGGGGCAGAATTTTATTAAGGCCTGTCGACCTCGGTCTGGAGTATTGCCACACCAAATGGGGCTTGCCATACAACTTGATCATAGATTTGGGTCAAAATGGATGCTCAACAAGTTCCACCGGCTGGGATACACTGAGTCTTACACGGAGACACAAAACTACAAATACTGCTTCCTTAATAGTAGGAGTGGAGATGATGTTCCAGATACTTCTGGCACTCTTGACACCATTGTGGAGGAAACCGATGAACAGATCAATGATGAGGTTGCGGTTGATGCTGCGCTTGAGGATCAATCAGTGATGACAGCCAAAGTGCCAGCCAGTGAAAGTGAATTGTCAAGTAATGATCAGGTGGTCTTTATGGAGGTTGGGGAAACAAACAATGCAGTCACTCAGTTTGTTGGAGACAATATAGATTTAAACATTGTCTCTATTCACGGAAACACTCCCTTTCACTCAATGGGTTGGATCGAAGTCACCTCTCCGGCACCACCTTTGCCAGATCCACAGACAACAGCAGCTTTCCCCCGGGTGAAGTTGAAGGCACTCGACAAAGCTAAGATCCTGAGAGGAACTGAAGTAAAGATTATTCCATTTACGAACAGGAAACAGATAGGAACGAACGCGATCATGTTTCTCCCCCTCGCTGAGCTTTCCTCCTCCCTGGCTCATGATCAGCCACTCCTCACTCCAGGTGACACACTCTGGGCAGCGGGGTGGGTGATCAAAGCCAACGATCCTGAGTTCCCACACTCCAACTGGAATGGCTGGATGAAGAGAATCCATGCTAATGATGCAAAGCAGAGCACACAGATCGAGTTCCTCCCAGTTATTGAAGGAGACCCTAATGACCTCAACACCATCTTCACCACTGTGAAAGAGTGCATAATGGCGCGCTGGGGTCGCTATAGTGACCTTTGATCTTCCGATTTGGCTGAAGGCTGTGAATATAATAAAGCAGGCAAATCTACCCGTCATTCCAAGGTTGGGTGGTTTTCACCTGCTGAAGTCTTATCTTGGATCAATGGGTAACATCATGGAAGATTCTGGACTACTAGATGTGATCCAGTTGATCTATCCTGGAAGTACGACAGCCAACCACATCATGGATGGAGGATGTTTTGACAAGGCAATCCGTGTTCACCTCCTCATCGATGCAGCCATCTATCAACACATCATGAAACTTGCCTTCACTGAGGAGGAGCATGGTGACATGAAGACCTTCATGGAGAAGGTGGCTGATGGGAAGATGGGAGCCAGACACTCAGACCCAGTAGTGCCAGTGTTTGAGCAAAGGTTTGAAGAAACCTTCAAACGACTCGCAAAAGGAGGAAGAACACCTGCACTCTGGGTGGAGTACCACCACATGCTAGATGTGATCAAGGTCTTTATCAGAACCGAGCGACTTGCAGACCACAATGGGCATCTGTCCTGCATTGTTACCAAGATGCTTCACATCTTTGCCGCTGCAGGCCATCATCAGTATGCCAAGGGCGCACGGCTGTACTGTCAACTCATGAATTAACTAGAAACTTTGCCTGCTTACAAAGACACCTTAGAACGTCTCACTGCCCACGGGAACCACGTTGTCCGTTACTCAAGTCATGAGTGGTCCGGCACATGGTGTGACATTTGCATTGAGCAGACATTAATGAAGGCAGCCAAGTCACAAGGTGGACTGAGCAGAGGAAGAATGAGAAACAGTTTTTCTGGCCACAAATGCTGGGTGCTCACCCTCAGTCACCTGTCTGATGTCAACCGGCGGATGGAGGAGGACGTCAGTAAACATGTTCCAGTCCACAGAGACCTTGCCAAGACACAGATGAAGCGAGATGCAGAGGCAGTTGAACTTGTCCTAAAATGGTTTGAGGAGATCAAGCCATTCGACAACGATAGAGACAAGGAGTTGCTCGTGTCTTTCTCAACAGGATTCACAAGCACTGGAGATGACGCAGTCAATGCTGAGAGAGCAGCTGAAGTTGGGATGGAGATGCAGATCAAGCTGGATGGACAGTCAGTGACGTCGACCATGGATGTCAAGTCAAAGATAAAAGCCCTGTCATCACTAAGAAAATTTCCCTTGGTCAACGAGAAAAAGATTCACCTTGACACACTAAAGTTGTTCAACCGACTGATCATTTTCGCCCAGCGGGATATGACAGTTGAGACAAGCTTACAGTATGAGCTGACTCCCTTCCCATTGTCCCTGTTCAGCAACAAAGATCAGAAGATGAACAAGGCAAACAAGGCAGACTTTTCAAATACAAGCCTGAAGGCGTTAACTGATCCACTTGACTTGACTAACCAACCCTGCTGCACCCTCGTAATTGATGGCGGATGGCTTGTCTACATGGTGAAGTGGGAACAACGTCAGACCTGGCAGGAGATCGCCAACAGTTACCTGAGCTACGTGCAGTATCTGGGCCGCTGCTCCCAGAAGATCATTGTGGTCTTTGATGGCTACAGCAGATCACCAAAAGATCACGACCACATCCGGCGTACCAAGAATTCCTGCTGTAATCTCCAGATTCGACCGGATATGTCCAACTGGACCCCAAGAGCAAAGTTTCTGGACAACACTCATAACAAGAGTGAGCTCATCCACCTTCTCTCTTCAACCTTCCGAAAACATCACATCACTGTGGAGCAGTGTGACAATGATGCTGACACTTCAATTGTGAGAGAGGCATTGGCTGCTGCTTCAGATGGCTCTGTTGAGGTCAGTACCATTTGTGTCTTCAGTTAGTATAACTATTGGATGGAGCCCGGGGGGAGATGGGGTAATTTAAAAATAAGAGAATTCACACTGTTGAAAAGTTAAATCTGTTCTTGAACGGTTCATTATGCTTTGTACATGTTGTTATATTTTCAGGTGCGGGCAGAAGATGCAGACGTGCTGGTAATGCTGGTGCACCATAGCTAAAGACAGCCACCATCCACTCTTCTTAACCACATCAAACGGCTCTTATGACGTCCGAAAGATCAAAGAATCTCTCTCCGAAACACAGAAGAGCTACCTGCTCTTCTGTCACGCCTTCACGGGGTGTGATACGGTTTCTGCAATCGCTGGTCATGGGAAAACAACTCTATTTGCCAGGTAATAATGATAATACTACTATTACGTCGGCAAATAATACTAATACTAATAATAATAATAATTATAATCATTGTCATCATAGTATAAATGTTAAAAATAATAATAATTTTATTTCTGTTTTACATTATACTTTACTTGACATAGACCTGGTGCTTTTTTTTAGGTTTTGCGAAGGGGACGCGGATGAGTACATCGACATCTTCCTTGACACAGAAGCCACCAAGGAAACAGTGATTCAGGCTGGTACTGCGATTTTCAAGTACATTTACCATGGACGAGATACTACATTGGGTGAAATTCGGTACAACATGTTCTCAAGGAAGGCAGCGGCAGGAGTGATCAAACCAGAGACTCTACCTCCAACAGAGGGTGCAGCTGCACAACATTCACTCTGTGCCTACCTGCAGACCCGGGACTGGATCCTTCTACAGAGCATGTCTCTGAACCCCAGTGACTATGGATGGACAATAGGTGTGCATGGGTATGAGCCAGTTCCAACACTGGACCCCACGGCTCCTGAGGAGCTATTGCAGTTCACGAGCTGTAATTGTCATGGAGATTGCAGCAACCGGCGATGCAGCTGCAAGAAGAATGGGGTCACGTGCATCTCGGCCTGTGGAGTCTCTAATGGCATTACATGCAGAAACTGCAGTCATGATGTTGTTGAGTCTGAAGAAGACATAGACAATGACTGTTGAAACTTCTGACATTGTGAATGAGAAATAACTCTTGAGTATTATATATGTATGTGAAATAAAAGCTACTTTGTGTGTAAATGTAAAAGTGAAAATATAAATGTTAACAATCAACTCAGAATCATGAAAAACCCTTATTTGACCCCTCATAAGTTACTTAAGGGCCGATTAAAAAAAAAAAAAAAAATTCTCGAAAATAATTTTTCGGTACCCGAATTCAACAGCTTTTTTTCTGGGTTTCCCACGGGAGTTGAACTTCAACATTTTAACACATGTTATTACACACCTTTACAAACATATTGGTGAAGAAATTTTTTGGTAACAATTTAGTTAACAGATTTGTGAAATATCTCATAAAATGCCCTTACTAAGCTTCTGTCCTGTGTTGTGTTGTGTTGTGTTGTGTTGTGCTGTCACTGAACTACTTTCTCAAACTTTTGTGAAATCGTACCAAACTTCTGGAATGCACATATCTCTCCCGTCGGTATGTCCTTAGGGTATTTCTTTTGAAAAATTTTCCAATTTTTTTTTTGGGAAATTTTTTGGGGAATTTTTTTTTTTTCAACTTCAATTGTTTATAAAATGTGATATCACGTATATTACAAATACATTTGTGCAAAATAATTGTTTGAATTATGATTGGTTTAAACCATGACAAAACGGCAACTCGGGTACAGTCATTTATCTATATATCTACACATCTGGGCAGTGTCTGTGTTGTCACTTAACGACTCCCTCAAACTTTTGTTTCCGTGGTTGTGAAGTGTTTTTAATAACGTTGTGGTGGTTTTGAATCACGTGGTGGTGAGGTATTTTGAATTATGTGGTGGTGAGGTGTTTTTAAATGATGTGGTGGTGAGGTGTTTTTAAATCACATGGTGGTGAGGTGTTTTTAAATCACATGGTGGTGAGGTGTTTTTAATTATGTGGTGGTGAGGTGTTTAGAATTAGTTGGTGGTGAGGTGTTTTGAATTACTTGGTGGTGAGGTGTTTTGAATTACTTGGTGGTGAGGTGTTTTAAAATGACGTGGTGGTGAGGTGTTTTTAATTTCGTGGCTGAGGTGTTTTTATTACGTGTTTTATGGCTGTGAGGTGTTTTAAATTACTTGGTGGTGAAGTATTTTGAATTACGTGGTGGTGAGGTGTTTTTAAATCACATGGTGGTGAGGTGTTTTTAATTATGTGGTGGTGAGGTGTTTAGAATTAGTTGGTGGTGAGGTGTTTTGAATTACTTGGTGGTGAGGTGTTTTGAATTACTTGGTGGTGAGGTGTTTTAAAATGACGTGGTGGTGAGGTGTTTTTAATTTCGTGGCTGAGGTGTTTTTATTACGTGTTTTATGGCTGTGAGGTGTTTTAAATCACATGGTGGTGAGGTGTTTTGAATTAATTGGTGGTGAGGTATTTATAATTACGTGGTGGTGTGTTTTTAATTATGTGGTGGTGAGGTGTTTAGAATTAGTTGGTGATGAGGTGTTTTGAATTATGTGTTGGTGAGGTGTTTTGAATTACTTGGTAGTGAGGTGTTTTGAATTACGTGGTGGTGAGGTGTAATCGTCCCAAACTTCCAGTCTGCACCTACCCCTCCCCCCTATGTATGTGCAGAGGGGTTCTTTCTTGAAAAAAAAAACATTCAACCGAAATCTTCAACCTAAATTGCCTATAAAAATGTAAAATCACAAAACACAACAAATACATTTGTGCAAAGTAATTGTTTGTATTATGATTGGTGAAAATCATGATAACACAGCAACTCAGGTACAGTCATTAGCCTCAGCTAAAATAAGCCCGTTCCTCAGTATCGACAAGCTAATATATATATATATATATATATATATATATATATATATATATATATATATATATATATATATATATATATACATACATACATACATACATACATACATACATACATATATATACCTATCTATCTATCTATCTATCTATCTATCTATCTATCTATATATATATATATATATATATATATATATATATACGTAGTGTGTTCAAAAAGTATCCGACCTTTATTTTTCGTGCGTAAAAAAAAAAGAAGAAGCTAGGGAGGCGTTGAATAGGTGCACGTATGTCGGCGATCCTAATGCGCACGCGTGAATTTTTTCCCACCTGCAGAAGCTGTCATTCGACGGCAGACCGCCGATGAGTGAGGACATGTAAGTGAGCGCCGTCGGATTTTCGTTTTTGACAAAATGACGGAAAAACTTGAACAACGCTACTGCATCAAATTTTGTGTTTTTTGGCCTCGGGGATGTTGGATGCTTCCATTGTGATGACTGCAACTTGGTTTCTGGGTCGTACCCATAAACCCAGGACTCATCGCCAGTGATCACTGTGTTGAGGAAGCTGGGATCATTGTTCACAGTATTGGTACGTGTCCTGTGCGAGGATCGCTGTGTGTTCACAGCATGTCCTGTGCGATCTCCAAACGGAGTTGCTTCTGCTCAATCGTTAGCAGCTTTGGTACGAACTTTGCTGAGATTTTCCTGAAGCCCAAATCCTCCTTCATAATGGAATGAACGGTGTTGAATCTTGCGGATCGTTTCCACTTGGGAATCGCCAAGCTTTACACAAAATTTGATTTGATATATATTAGGGTGGTGCTCAAAATAATTAAAAAAAAAAATTTACTGGGACATGGCTTTATGTTGTTCCTTTTGTTCCAAAATGAAAAGATACCAAATATGAAAGCAATCTGATTTTATTTAGGGGTGCCACATCAGCCTTCAAACTAAAGGTGTCTACAAAACTTTTCTATATATGGATCGAAAGCAAAACCAGAAGTTTGTTTTATGAAAATCCACCCTCCACTCACTTTCTTTGTATTCTAGCAAACACAAGTTACAATAGCTGCACAAATAGCACTATATTGCTATGAAAACTCAAATTCAATGATAACAATCCAAATGTTCAGTTCATAAAATGAAGAGAAACCATATCACATAATATTAAAAAACCCAAATATAATGAGAAATGTAACTCCTATTTCTGGGCCTGTTTCACCACTGTTGCCTTCTTGGCATCGGGGTACATCTTCCTGTGAGCAGCAACAACTTGGAGCAGAGCTTGCTTTTGCTCTTCATCCTTTGTAAGGAGCTTATTGTAGTCTTGTATCAATGCGACACCCCTTTCTGCCCTGTCGTTCACCACGACTAAGCCACTGGCGGCTTTCTTTGCTTCCTGAAAGCTGGTTTCTTGCTCCCATGAACCAGGATCCTTATCCATCCAATCAGTTGGGGTCCCTAGGATGCTGAAGAAATGCTTGGTGTGTTTTGTTATGAGGCCAGCGATTGACAGGGCGGTTCCTCGTTTGATAGCTGGTCTCTTTGGAGAGGGGTTTTCACCGTCATTTTTCAATGCTTCAATCATATTGATCTTGCTTTCTTTGTCAATTCTGGTGTCAAAGAATGCAAATGCCACTAGTACTGGGCTCATGTACCACGTCTGGCGGCCAAGTGCCTTCAAGGCTGCCTGAGCCATCTTCTGATTGATTTGTTCAAACTTTTCCAACTTCTTGAAGAGGTTAATGTCATTCAGGGGAGCCTCAATAGCTTGTGGAGCCCGAAACCAAGCCTGTACATACACAAGGCAGACAAAAATGTTGAAGGCTCGGAGTTCTCTCGCCTCTCGAAGTGTCAAGTGGAACTCTGACCGAAACATGAACACCTGTAGTGAATATAGTGCTTTTGCCATCCATCTGGCTCTGTGCATTGCTCCTGGAGCCATGATCC
>NW_027617204.1:22500-65000 GCF_964187855.1 Myxine glutinosa | reverse complement strand
ACAAAAGGCGCGTAATATAATTGGGACGGACAAGGCACCGTCTGTAGGGGCGCATAATGGCGCCGTTTGGAGAGAACGATTGGGAAATGAGCGAATGGGGCCTATCTTATTTGATTAATGCAACGCAGATTCAACTATTGGGAACACGGCCTTATCTAAAACACATAATAATGAAATAACTAAAGTTCCTATGGTGGCCTACGTGTTGCATATGGACTAATTAAGGGTGCGACCTTTAACCTTTTAATAATGGAATATTTACAAGAATTATTTACAAAGTGAGGGTTCTAAAACTGTAACACTGCACCCTCCTTTCCTCCAGCCCGGCCCGGGCCGAAACCAAAAGGGCCAACTTTTAACTTAGTGTGACACTTAGGTGTGGTTACCCTCTACTTTTAACCCACCCTGAGTGCGACAGTTTTAACACTAAATATGTCCCGCCTGCTGCGTTGCATCCTCCCTAACTGACTCATGCCCACAGACTAACTGAATTGCGGAATTATTTCGAAACTACACCTTTAGCCGGTGGGGAGCATTATTTACAGTGCACTAGTTATTTACATATGTCACCCAGGACCTGTCTTTTGTGGGAAACAAGAAAAAGATGTTTTGAGAAGATGAAAAATCACTGCACTGCACTGCACCGATACACCATACCCACATGCACCAATAAACAAAAGGCACGAAAAGCACCATCCAAGCACCAAAACACAAAAAATGCAGGAAAAGCACCAAGCATGAAAATGCACCAAACACATTTTAAAATAATAATAAATGGTGTCTTGTCCTTGCTTGTCTGCTGGGCCGATGCTTCTGGCTGTCTTCTTGCTTGCTGTCTATTTAATAAAAAGGATTGCACCAACCGTGTCCGTCTTTTATTTATGGCCAGCAGGGCCAAATCAGGTGGTCCACCGCTGGGCATCGGTGCCACTTAAAACCGTGGTCCGCAAACAAGATGCTGCTGGCAGCAATGGTCCGCTCCAGCCAAATGCCAGGCCACAGAACGTGTGGTCCATAAGTGGTGTACCAGTGCAGGCAGGCAGGCAGCAAGGGTGCGGGCGCACAACTGCAGCACCTGCACACTTTCCCTCGGGCACAAAAGAACAAGGGTCCATGAGTGAGGAAGGAAGGACAAGCAGATCAGCGGGCAGGGGCGCAAGGGTACACATCAATACAAAGTAATGCAGACATGAAGGGCACGGGAGATCAAGCCGAGAAAGCTCGTCCCTAACCGTTCGTCACCCCCCATGTCACCTACTCTACCCTTGCCCCTACCCGTATTTACACAATTTACACATTTACAGATTCATCGCTAACATCTTGTCTTTCCCATTCCCTCTAATGCCAAATTCATCCCCAATCACTCCTATGGAGGAAGAGATGGAATATCAAACAATGTACCACCCACGTCGAGATGCGTCTTTCATTCCAAATGTTTGCAAAAAAAATGTGGTATGGAGTTTTATCACCCAGGTGAGTGGATGCGGATGGTGCGAAGAGACTTTCATCCTATCTATCCTTCTAATTGACATTAACACTTTTAACTACCCGGGGTCTTACCCTGCCAATCCATTGGCCCTCATTACACTATGCGCTTCTATAAACCAATTCCCATTGCACATACTGTGGCGCTCTCCAATTTGGGGTCTCACTCCCCCGAGTTTTCAATTCTGTGCCCTCGCACAATTTTGGGGCTGGGTCGTGTGGCTCACCAGCAGGTCCGCTCACCTGCACACCTCCGCCACTGCAGTTGCCACCCGAGCTTACCTAGCTCCTCACAAACCTAACCTGGGGAAGGCCCTCTGGCTCCCTTACCCCACTAATGCCCCCTCTGGCATCGGGCTACCCGGGTCCGCTCCTTGGGATCATCGGGCCCCATTGAACTCTAATTGGCTCCCAGAGCCTACCTGCGGCCTCACCTGGCCGACAGACTACCAGTGGTGGGGTGCTCAACCAACCATTCTTACTAACAGGGCACACGCCCAGCCATTCCATACACTCATGCACCCAACAAAACACTTCTGTGCAACTACCCGCACCACAGATGTCAATATCCATCCACAATTTACCTACTCCCTCTACCTAACTTTAATCTACCCTCCCCGGGTACTCGTGAAGGGGTCCATCCTTCCCCCATCCACTCCTTCGCACCATACACTCCACTCCACGTATTCCACACTCCTCACTCCACACCATTCATTCCATACTCCATTTACTCCAGACCATCTATTCCATCCAACCATTCTCCATACACCTGTACTTCCCTTGCACACCTTGCAAGTCAATCACTCAATGCACAATCACACACATCCTCAATACTCTGCTCAATACACAAGCTCATACACAATTCAAGCTCATACATACAGCATCATCTGACTAACTATTGCCCTTCTAAGACTCGTGCTTCCCAGTCATCCCATTAAACTATGCACATCCCACGTCATTATCATCCACCTAATCTAATTACGTCCCCACTACCTGTACAATTGTCGCTACTTAAATCTCAAGTCACCTGTGGTCATTTCTAGTTCCTATCAATAACCTAGCCCTCCCTGGCTAGCTCTCGCCGCCAAACCCCATAAACTATAGCTCCTCCGCCCAAAGAAAGGATGTGAGGGATGGTAGAGCTACCATCCCTCTACATCACTATCGCCAACACTATCGCTATCAGTCCACTCACTACGAGCCTCTCGTGCGGGAATACATTGTCATTTCAGCTCGGCTTCGCAAAACCGAGCAATGAATTCAGGTGGTTTGGTCTCCTGCAGGTTGGGTCCGTCCGGCATTCGGATTCAGGGGAGGAGGTTTTGTCGGGCCAAGACTCCAGGCACCATCCCTACGCAGGGCCTTTTGCTCCCATGCGCGATGGCCCCAGCCTTGCCCGGCCGGAGCGCCGCCACCACAAGGGGCTGCTGCTCCGACCCCTTCTTCCCCTCGAACCGGGCCGATCGCCTTGCCTGGCAAAACGCGGCACCGACTGTGCAGGGCGGAGCCCGGCCCGAATCGTGCACGGCGCTCCGTGCAGGGGTGACGCGGCACCGATCCTGGCCGCCCCCCGCAGCACACAAAGCGCACCACGCCACGAGAGCTCGCGTCGGCTATACGTCGGCCTGAACGCTGTCCCGGTTAACGTCGATGCTCCCCTCGCATGCTCACATTCACACGCGATTCTTCTCATACTCACACATCCAGGTGCCTCCATACACTCTGCACATTTTGTCACCGCACTCTCTCGTGCACACCACCCAGGCACACTCACACACTCCGTTACACACCTCTCTTGCGCACCTTCTTGCACACACTCTCACGGTACGTACTCCGTACCACTCGTGGGTGTGCACTCTGCACACCCACTCAGCACACAACCTACCCACGGGTGTGCAATCCCCTATCGCACACCCAATCACGCGCTCTGGTGTGCTCTCCCGCACACGCTCCACAACCAACTCACACTCCGTGTCGCACTCTGCACACATTCCTCTCTCTCTCTGTGTCACACTCTCTGTGTTGCATTCATTACACATACACTCCGATGTGCACTCGCTCTTGCACTCGGTATCACACTCTCGCTCCGGGGCACACTTTTCTCTCACACGCGCGCCATTCACTTTCATGCAGCGCACAAAGGGCCTTCCACGAACGCCCGGGTGCCGTCTGGATCCCAAGCGCGCGAAAAATCCTCGTGCCAAAAACTTTTCCGCAAATTCTCTTCGTGCCATACACCACCCTACTCACCTTGGCGCTTCCTCCTCTTCGCTCCTCCACCACCTGCAAACTTCCCATTTGGTGATCACGTTACGGCATCATGATGCGAATCCAGACCTTGTACATATTCCATCACTTTCTCCGATTCCATTCCGATCTCTGCTGTCTCTCCAATCCCAATTTCAACTATAACCATTTCATTCTGAATTCATTCTTTTCCTCCGACAACCGCCGGCGCATATGAATTTGCCTTGTCCAATTCGGCGGCCATCGGGTTTTTTCACACCCCAAGTCGCGATTTCTATACCAGTCATTTGAACCGCACTCTGCTCTGGCTCGCTTCCCTCGTGCTCCTCAAATCGCGCTACCTCGTCGCGTACAAATGCGACCTCGCCCGCCCTGCGGTCAATTTCCCTCTCCAATGCTCTTATTTCATACTTGGCTTTGTCCATCGCCAACCCCTCATTTATTTCCCGGGCTTGGCCATTTACGTCCTCCAATTGGCCCCCTAATTTATCTTCTAATCCTCCCAGTTTATTTTCTAATCCCCCAAATTTACTTTCAAAGCCCCCCAATTTGACATCTAACCCCCCAATTTGACCTCCCAATTGCTCCCCCAGTCTATTTTCCATTTGTTTATTATCGGCCCTCATTTCTCCCATCTCTCTACTTAACCCCCCAATTTGGTTTCCCATTTCCATTTGTATGACTGCCTGTAGCTGCGCCATGAGGGCCTGCATATCTATCCTTCCCGCTTGCGCAGCGGGCGCGGCCCTCATCGCCACGTGCGAGGCGCCGCCATTTTGTGCGCCTGCAACCCCTGCTACCGCACCTTCTTCATTCTCCTCCTCCATCTCTCCCACTTCTTCCCTGGGGTCCTGGGTTAGCTCTATCTCCTCTTCTACCCCCTCATTTCTCCCCAACGGCATCCGACCGCCTTGATTATCCATGGCACGATTCAAAATTTAGATGTTGTAATAAAATTTCAGCCGCTCGAAATTTTGACCAATTTTTTTTTTTTTTAGATAAGAAAATTTGGTTCGGGCTTCAAATCCCACCCCTGACACCAATTGTTGCGGATTCAGGGGTCAGCTCTCCCCTTATCAAGGGGGGGTTAATCCCCTTGTCTTTTAAGCTGGCCGTCCCGAGTCCTTGGGAAGTTATAACGTCACTTCCGGGCGGTGGTAAGTAGGGTTGAAAGCCGAATTAGTCTTAATACCTAAGTACTACCACCAGCCGTAAACCGAGGAGATAACTCCCACCCGAGCCGCAGCGTTAATGGACACGCCGAGCGAAGCGAGCCGCGACTCGGGCGGTTAACAATTACTACACCCGATTATGACCGGTTCTTAATCGTGCCACAGGTACTCAATTGGGAAAAGACGAATGCGATCAGATTAGAGAGGAAACCAGAGTAAAGGAAGAACAAAGTGTGGTTAATTAATTATGTATAAAACCAAAGAGGAAACAAAAGGAATATACAAGAAGAAGAAGAAGAAGAAGCAGAACACAGGGCAGGCTTACCTATACAGTCTTAACTTACAACCCCGGACAAACAGACACACTCACACGGGATGGTAGCTGGTAGGGGGGAAGGTCCAGGTAGGTCGACTCCGTCCAGACTCCGGTTCCGCAGGCAAAGAATGGCAGGCAGCTTCGCGTGTCGCCGACCGCGAGCGGACCTTACATATAGCGAGGGTCTGGGATGCTGCGTACGTAATACGTTTATCGAGCAACGCTCTCTCTCTCTCGCAAGTTCGTACAGGGGCTTTGCGCGGCTTCGTTTCTCAGCAGCCGATGCTCCCAGCAGACCTCCCACAAGCAGTCCGTCTCAGCCAGGCCCCACCAGGCGCCGTCTCCAACCCGAGTCGACTCCGTAAAAAGGCTCGCGCTGGCGCTTATATAACGTGCTTCAGGATCAATGCGCGCGCTTGGAAACCACGCCCGCCAGCGAGCTCACCTCAGCCCTGATTGGCTGGTAAGGGCTTACCGGCTCCGGCCTTGATGGCGAGTTGACAGGGCCACGCCTTGCTCTTGTTGTTCCGCCCCTTTTTTCCTCGGGCCGACCGCATGGTTAATGGCGTTGCTTGGGCGGAAGCTCAGCGAGGCAGCGAACGCTGCTAACAAAAGGCGCGTAATATAATTGGGAGGGACAGGGCACCGTCTGTAGGGGCGCATAATCGCGCCGTTTGGAGAGAGCGATTGGGAAATGAGCGAATGGGGCCTATCTTATTTGATTAATGCAACACAGATTCAACTATTGGGAACACGGCCTTATCTAAAACACATAATAATGAAATAACTAAAGTTCCTATGGTGGCCTACATGTTGCATATGGACTAATTAAGGGTGCGACCTTTAATAACCTTTTAATAATGGAATATTTACAAGAATTATTTACAAAGTGAGGGTTCTAAAACCGCAACAATATGTATATATATATATTGTTACAGACACGACTTTGATGTTATGGTGGGCCGAGCGGAATGGCCGCCGTGTCCGCACAAGTTACCCGATTATACTCGAACGTTGCCGAGTCGCGCTACGCTAAATCAATGAAGGAAAAGGACACAACGGCTGGGATTAAAATGACACGACACCAGGGATACGGTTCTCAAGACCTCCGGAGGAGGTTATATTAGGGCGGAAGGTCAGATTACAACGACAAGAGGGACAGCATAGAAAGGCAGGCACTTAGACACACTCTTATATTAGCCCCGACAGACGACAGATAAACGGGACAAAACTGACTCACACGGGGATTGATGGCAAGGAAAGCGGGTAGTCGATGGCTCAAGGTGCACTCTTGGCTCAAGGACAGAATCGACCCGGTCCGGTCCAATGATGCGGGGAGGTCGCTCTCAGCGCTGGAAGGTCGCGACTTGTCTTCTTCAGTCGGGGGCGCATCTCACGTCACGTCCGGTAAGTCGCCGCGTATATCCGGCGGGGAGTGACACGCCCTCGGCTCGTTAGCTCCGCCCCAGATGGAATCGGCCCGTTGCTTCTCATTGGGTGCGTGCGGGGGGGTTACCGGCTCCGCCCTTGACGAGGGGCTGACAAGGAGCCCCTTCGTGGTAACCCCGTCGGAGCGCATGGTCAATGGCGGCTAACCGAGCCGGTGTGAGGACGCACACTCCCCCGCGCCGCGCCGTTGTTGTTGTAGTTGTTGTTGTAGTTGTTGTTGTAGTTGTTTGGGGAAGAAGATGGGAGGAGGTATGGGAAGGTCCTAAATTCACTACTGGTGCCATATAATCACATTCTGGTGCAACGAAGAGTCAGAATTAATGGAAACGAGTCCTTAACTGACATAGACTAAGAATAACTAGCAAGATGTCCGAAAGTTGTCTACGTGAGATGCGGTGGACCTGGGCACGACATTTAATGGGGGAAAAAGGGGAAGGTCGGTTCTACAGAGTGTTATTTACAGGCAATGGGACTAGGGAATGGGGGATTGGGGATAGTTGGGGAGTATTGGGGAAATAGGGGAGTATTTACAAGCGGATATTGAGGCCAAGTCCCATATCCGCAACATTGCACCCTTCTCTACCCTCGGGGCGTCCCGACCCGATAAATTTTTACCTATTTTAGTGTGGCACTCAGATGTAGTTCCCTCTACTATTAACTCTACCCTGAGTGCGACAGTTTTACAGATATTCACAAATGAGTAAATATGTCCCCCTGCGACGTTGCACCCTTCTCCTCACAGAAACACACCCACAGGATAACCGAATCCGGAAAGAATTCGCAAACTAAACATACAGCCGGTAGGGAGCATTATTTACAAGACTACGCTGATATTTACACTACGATCCAGGACCTGTTTTTGGAGGAACACATGCAGATGTTATGCATAGAGAGAGCACGCATGCCAGCATCGATACACCAACCCATGAGTGCTCTGTGGCCTACGGCCTTTAATAATGTGCAGAGCACCCCTTCCCAGCACCAAAAGCACCACCCCATCACACAGTCAGCACCATCCGGTGCAGTCACCATTGTTCAATGAATAAAAATAAATTCAACAACCCCTAACCCTGCAGATGTCTCTTGCTCTTCGTGTGGTGCACGTGGCCTTCTGGCTTCTTTCAAAAAATAAAGAAAGGCGCCAACCGCGTCCATTTCCTTATTGTGGCCGTCAGGGTGCCAACTATTAGTGGTTCACCTGTTTGGCATAGGTGCCACGTTGACCCAGAGGTCCATCAATGGGTGGTGCTTGGCCGCAAAAAACTGCGGTCCATTGTGGGTGGCCACCAACATTGCGGTCCATATGGTGTATCGATCCAGGCAGCAAGCAGCGAAAGTGCAGGCCCACAACTGCGTAGCCAGCACCTCTCTCTCCTCTCTCTCTACCCCAAAGCCAGATCCTCGGAGGTGGGAGACAAAAGAAGAAGACAAGTGAGTAAGGTGGTAAGGGCGCAAAAGTGCACGCAATATAAGATGATGCACACTGGGGGCACATGGGAACCAGGTGAGACAGGTACGTTCCTACCGTACGCTCCCCCCCCCCCCCCCCACCAGGTAACCTACATGGCCCCTCCCTTACCCCTTACTGTATCCACAAAACACAACACTACCCATAAACATCTACTTTACTAATCAACAAACGTCCCTACTGTCTTCCCCGTTCCTCCCATAAACCAAATTCGTCTTCTCTCCCTCCTAACCAATCAAATTTGCCATTTTCAACTCTCATCAAAATTTGCCATCTCCAACTCAACATCATAATTTGCTATCACCAATTCATCATCAGTCCCTCCTAAGGAGGGAGAGATGGAATCACCCCAATGTCTCATCCACGTCGTGATGCGTCTCACCAATCCACACAGCAATTCTCATTTCCTGCACACAGAACAAAGAAAACACAGGTGTGGAGTCATCATCATCACCACAGGTAAGTGGCTGCGTATGGTGCGACAGGTTCATCAATCCTAACTATTTCCTAAATGACTTTAACAACTTTACACTACCCGGGGTCTTTCTCCGGCCAAACCATTGGCCCTCTTACACTATGGGTTCTAAAAACCAATTCCCATTGGCCAAACTGTGGTGCTTTTCAATTTGGGGTCTCACTCCCCCGATTCATCTCCCGGTGCCCTCGCACAATTTCTGGGCTGTGGCGTGTACCTCTCCCAGCGGGTCTACCCACCTGCACACCTCCACCACTGCAGTTGCCTCCGAGCTTACCTGCTCCTTACCCTAACCTAACTACCTGGGGAAGGCCCTCTGGCGCTCTCCCCACTCGGTGCCCTCTCTGGCACTGGGCTGCCCAATCCACACCCGGGATCCTCAGGCACCCACTCACAACTACCGGCTCCCAGAGCCCACCTGCGGCCTCACCTGGCCGACATCCTCACAGTGGTGGAGTGCCCAACGAACTACACACACTAACAGGCTACACGCCCAGCCATTTCCACAACACTAATGCACCCATCCACAATACCATTCTGCAACCGCACCACAAGTGCCAATATCCAACCACAATTTACCTGTACCCTCTACCTAACACTTACACTACCCGCCCCGGGTATCCGTGATGGGGGTCCACTCTTCCCCCATTCACACCTTCGCACCAGGCACACCACTCCGTACCACTTACTCCAACTCTCTTCACACACCTGTACCTGCACACCTGTGCTCTCACACCTGGTGCCACCTGCACCCTTCTCTCCCCAAGCGCATTCGCGCTGATCCACAACACTCACTACTCATACACTGCTCCACACACCTGTCCAGTTGCACACCTGTGCAATCACACCTGTTCAATTCTCACACACACGGCATCATCTCCTCTAACTACTCCCCTCTGAAACTTGCGCTTCCCAGTCGCCCCTTTAAACTATTGCGCTCCCTCGTCATTATCATCCATACTAATCTACCTGCGTCCCCACTACAGGTATCAGTCACTAACTAAACTTAACGTCACCTAGTGTCATCTTCTAGGGCCCTATCAGTATAACCTAACCCACCCGGGCTAGTTTTCACTGCCATCAACCCCATAAGCTATTGCTCCTTTGCCCCCATATATGGGAAGGGTGGCAAGGATGCCACCCTTACCCACCGGGCCCATCGCTCACTACCAATTTTGCACATCAAATTTCAACAAATCAAAAATTTGCCAATCACTACCCATCATCTGCCAATCACTACTGCCAATCCTTTGCCAATCATCAAATTTTGTTTTTCTCTAATTTTGGGTCCAAAACTCTAACCTCATCACCCAGTCTACTTACTAATGCCTCTCAGTGCGCCAATTCCTGTCCAAAGCCCGGCTTCGTAAAGCCAAGCCATGAATGCGGGTTGTTTGGTGCCAGCGGCTGGATACGTCCCGCATTCGGTGCAGGGAAGGAGGTTTACCCGGGCCGAGATCCCACGCACCACCTTGGCGTGGAGCCATCCACTGTCCCGATCTCGACCTGCCGGCACATCTCAACAAAAAGTGGTCGCCATGACGATCCTTCCTATCGGGCTGCCCGCTCCGCCTAGTGGAGCACAGACGCGGCCGTTCAAAGCGAGGCCCAGCGTGGATCGCGCACGGCGGTCCTTTTGAACCCGCCGTGGCTCGGATCCCCGCTGGTTCTCGCGGCACGCGAAGCCCGGCACGCACCGAGGGCCCGCTTCGGCTAAAAGTCGACCTAACCTCTAACCTGGTTACCGTCGATGCTTCACCTGGATTCTTACATGCATATGCTACCCCTTGCTTGCTCATACCTTTCCTTACACACCCAGGTACCCTCATTCCACTCACAGCCTTGGTCACACACCTGACCACCGAACACTTTGGCACACATTCGTTGGTCGCACACCTCACCAACACACCTCTTCGCGCCCCCTCCTCGGTCACCTCCTCTGTGACAATCACAGGTGTGCTCTCATTCGCACACCCAACCACGTGCCTCACTACCAACTCCAGCGTGCATTCCCACTCACGCTCTACCATTCCAGGTGTGCATCCTTCCATCCCAGGTGTACATCCTCGCTCACCTGTCACAACCAACTCACTCTCCTTGTCACTCTCACTACTCTCACCTCCATTCTTGACAGCGCACTCACCCTTACTCTTGACAGCGCACTCTTTCCTCATGCACCTGTCCGTCACACACCTTTCTCGCGCACACTCTCCCGTTACACCCTCTGTAACACTCACCACAGGTGTGCATTCTTCCTTACTTTTGACAGCGCACTCTTTCCCCATGCACCTGTCCGTCACACACCTTTCTCGCGCACACTCTCCCGTCACACCCTCTGTAACACTTACCACACCGCGCTTCCATGTGCTCCCTCGCACACGCGCTACGACCGACTCACTCTCGCCAGCACCCTCACTCCTTGGCACGCACTTTTTCCTCACACACCCCAGAGTCGGACTTTCTCGCACACCTCCTTTTTCGCACACCAGACCTGTCGCACACTTCACCAACGGCCTCTCACGAACACCCGGGTCCAACTCGACCCCCAAGCTCATTAAATCCCCTGGCGCATCATACGCACGACCATATTGGTCACCACTTACACCGGGTCCTCTTCCTCTTCGCTTCTCCTCCATCACCTGCGAATCCCTCATCCGGTTAATGAGCACATCATCACGATCCAAACACAGACTTTGGACCAATTCTTTTATCTCCTCTTTTATCTCTTTCTTATCCCCTCTCCGTCGCTTCTTAATTTCGCTCACCCCTTCTTCCACTTCTTCTAATTTCTGCTTCACCTCTTTTATTCCCCGGTACGTCTCCTCAAGTTCGTCCTCTAAGGCTACCTTGACCGTTTCCATGTGCGTCCTCACCTGCCGGTCCTTCGTCTCCATTACCTCTATCACCTCGTCCAACCTCGTTGTCAGTCCCTCACGTACCATCTGACATTCCCTCTTCGTCGCTACCAAGTCATTTTTTAGGTCATTTTGTGTCGCTTTTAACCCTCCTATTACCGCTGTGTTCTTCTTTACCTGGTCCGTTAGTTCTTTTTGTCCCTCTGTTAGCTGCTCCACCTCCTGCGTCAGGTCCTCTATGCCCCCTTGTAACTTTACAGTCCCCTTTCTCACCTCCTTCTCCATGTGCTCCTTACAGTGCCTCACCTCCTCGCGCACTCCTCCGACCTCCTCACTCACTCCTCTTCTGATCTCCTCTCCCATCACTTGCATCTCCTGCCCAGATGCCACCCTCATCTGCTCCATTTCCTCCCTGTGAGCATCCAGTTTGGTTTCTACCCCCATTCTGACCCCCTCTATCTGCTGCCCCATTTGTTTAACTTCCCTTTCCGCTTGGTCCTTCATGTCCCTCAATTTGCCTTCCATACTGTTTTCTAACCCCTCTAACCCATTTTTCACTCCCTCTATCTGATTCTCCTGGGCAGCCATTCTATTTTCTACCCCCGTTAACCCCTCCTGTATTTCCCCTAATCTATTGTCTAATTTCCCAAATTTCTTGTCTAATCCCTTAAAATTATTGTCTAATTCCTTAAAATTATTGTCTAATCCCTCACCGGTACCCCTCGCTTCGTCCCTCATTACCCACAATTGCTCACCCTGAGCATCCATCCGGTTCCCCATTACCCCCAATTGCTCATTCTGAGCCTCCATCCGGTTCCCCATTTGTCCCATACTGCTTTTCAAACCTCTAATTTGGTCTCCCAATTGCTCACCCATTTGTTCCATAAGGGCCCTCATTTGCAGGAGGAAAAGGTTCGAATCCACCAGGGGCGCTGCCACGGTCGCGGGCGCGGTGACCAGCGAGGCGCCATTTTGCGCACCCGCCATGTCGGGCGCAACGACGCTAATTTGTGCGTCTGCTACCCTCGCTGCTTCGCTCTCCTCGCGTCCCTCAATTTGGTCCTGGACCGACCCTGCCTCATTCTCCTCTACCGGACCCCAGCTGTCTTGATCCGCCATAGCGCGACTTTCAAAATTCGGGTTTTTATATTTTGTAAAACACAATCAAATTTCGCCTTTATAATTTCGAGCGCGTAAACGCGCTCCGGATCGAATTCTACTTCCCAAAATTTGGGCCTAACAAATTTAGTCCCAGGTCCGAATCCGACACTCCTGACACCAATTGTTACAGACACGACTTTGATGTTATGGTGGGCCGAGCGGAATGGCCGCCGTGTCCGCACAAGTTACCCGATTATACTCGAACGTTGCCGAGTCGCGCTACGCTAAATCAATGAAGGAAAAGGACACAACGGCTGGGATTAAAATGACACGACACCAGGGATACGGTTCTCAAGACCTCCGGAGGAGGTTATATTAGGGCGGAAGGTCAGATTACAACGACAAAAGGGACAGCATAGAAAGGCAGGCACTTAGACACACTCTTATATTAGCCCCGACAGACGACAGATAAACGGGACAAAACTGACTCACACGGGGATTGATGGCAAGGAAAGCGGGTAGTCGATGGCTCAAGGTGCACTCTTGGCTCAAGGACAGAATCGACCCGGTCCGGTCCAATGATGCGGGGAGGTCGCTCTCAGCGCTGGAAGGTCGCGACTTGTCTTCTTCAGTCGGGGGCGCATCTCACGTCACGTCCGGTAAGTCGCCGCGTATATCCGGCGGGGAGTGACACGCCCTCGGCTCGTTAGCTCCGCCCCAGATGGAATCGGCCCGTTGCTTCTCATTGGGTGCGTGCGGGGGGGTTACCGGCTCCGCCCTTGACGAGGGGCTGACAAGGAGCCCCTTCGTGGTAACCCCGTCGGAGCGCATGGTCAATGGCGGCTAACCGAGCCGGTGTGAGGACGCACACTCCCCCGCGCCGCGCCGTTGTTGTTGTAGTTGTTGTTGTAGTTGTTGTTTGGGGAAGAAGATGGGAGGAGGTATGGGAAGGTCCTAAACTCACTACTGGTGCCATATAATCACATTCTGGTGCAACGAAGAGTCAGAATTAATGGAAACGAGTCCTTAACTGACATAGACTAAGAATAACTAGCAAGATGTCCGAAAGTTGTCTACGTGAGATGCGGTGGACCTGGGCACGACATTTAATGGGGGAAAAAGGGGAAGGTCGGTTCTACAGAGTGTTATTTACAGGCAATGGGACTAGGGAATGGGGGATTGGGGATAGTTGGGGAGTATTGGGGAAATAGGGGAGTATTTACAAGCGGATATTGAGGCCAAGTCCCATATCCGCAACAATATATATATATATATATATATATATATATATATATTTGTATATATGTATGTATATATGTATGTGTATATATATATTGTTACGGGCCCTCTGCAATCTCCTGGTCTCGGTAACCTCCGAACCCCGAGAGGAACCCCGGCAGAAAGATATAGATGTTATTCCGTGTCGATATCAATCACTAATGAAACCATCCATGAAACCATCAAATGAAACAATCAAATCAATAAGGAAACCACACCCTTGGTTGTCAATGAACAAATAATATATTAAAAGCACACAAGAAGAACCATACAATAATTGTGGCAATCAACCATTCCATCAAGATCTTAAGAGGGTAACCTAGCTCAAACTCACGGTACCCCCCCCCCCCCCCCCCCCAGGGACTGAAACCGAGCCCTTCTCAATGTCTCTGTAACTCCACGGAGATGAGGCGATGGGACGGTGGTGAGTAAGGAGGTGTAGGCAAGGCGTGGACTGTCACGTGATCCACACTAACAGCAAACGGGCGGTGTAAAGGGAACTCCCAAAGACGCGATCCAGACGTGCACCTGCACCGTTCAATCAGCGAACCGCAGGGCAATTTTCAGACGCCGCTGTATTGCACAGCCGTCCCCGGCAAACCACCGGAGGATAAGCCCAGCCGATGCGACAAAAACCCTTTCCGATGAAGGCGGTGCACGGGGTGAAATGGCGGACGGCTCTCACTCGAACCGCGGCCTCGCGGCGAAGATTCTCCAGAACCTCACGCCTATACCTGGCTTCGCAGGCTTTTCCACAATTCCAGCGATAACACCGATCGCCCGAGATTCCTTTCAAGGACTCAAAGTTCCCTCGCCATGTACGCTCGACCACACTAGGTCCCGCGCTTTTCCGAATCCCTCGATTTTCAAATGGCTTTTTACGTCTTCTTCTTCTCCACCGCCTTTTCCTTCCGGGTCAGTTTCCTGTATCATTTTACGGTAACCTTTTTAACTTTAGATAACCGTTCCTGAATAATAAACCTTTGAAGATAATAATAGTACATAATATCAGAACTACGGCAAGGGGGTGAAAACCACGATAACGGAAGTTACGAATCCGTAACACTTCCCCCCCTCAAGAAAGAAAGTTTGAACACAGCAAAAACTTTCTTTGCATACAAACTCTTTGAACAAGCAAAAGTAAATTCCCAACCCAAATCATCAATTCCCGTGGGCAACAATATTCAACATTCCCCAAAAATAAAGCAACAAAATTTCACACAACCCACAGAGATTTCCAAAGTTAATTCACTCTGGACAAAGCATCAGGAACGACATTGTCCCTGCCCTTTACATGTTCAATTTCCAAGTTGAACTCCTGCAAAGCCAAACTCCATCTCATCAACCTCTGATTTTTCACTTTTAGTTTCTTTTGCATGAAGGTTAAGGGGTGGTGATCAAAAATCCCAAGGTCAAGCAAATCTACAGCACTTTCCCCCGGAGGCCGAGCCGAAAGCCAGGTTCCATGGTGGTTGGGTGGTGAGGCCTGGAAGTATTCACGACATGGACGCCTTTAGGAACGTGGAGTTCACAGTTAGTCCGTGCAGGAAAGTTCACTACATGGACGCCTTTAGGAACATGGAGTTCATGGTTAATCCATGTAGGGAAGTTCACTACATGGACGCCTTTAGGAACGTGACGTTCACGGTTAATCTGTGTAGGAATCTTGGCTCGGCGCTCCGCAGCATTCAGTGCTTCAACTTTTCCGAACTTTCATAATAATTACGGTGGGACCGCGTGTCACTGTAGTCACATGAATAGCGGTCTCCTTCTCGGCCACTACTCGGATAATCCTTCCTTCGGGAGCTGCCGAAACTCTGGGAGCCTCCATAATAATATCGATTGCGGCCACCACCAAAACTACTATTCCGTTGTCCTCTTCTATAGCCCCCACGACACCTAGGAAATGCTTTCCCTACTGTTATGGTCCGACCCTTCAACTCCTTGCTATTCAGATCCTTTTCTGCATCTCTGGCGTCCTTTGAGTTTTCAAACGTGACAAAGCCAAACCCTCTTGACTTTTGTGTCTCACTATCTTTTATCAGCAGCACTTCCAAAAGCGGTCCATATTTGCTGAAGGTAGACTCCAGAACATCTTCCTTTGTTTTGAAGTTTAGTTCACCTACAAATAACTTGCTAAATTTGTCGCCATCCCTAACTGGTGTGGTGTTATTTTCCCTACTGGGCTTTCTAACAACCATCGGGTTACCATAAACTTGACCACCGGCCAAATCATTCCCGATAACAACAGATACTCCCTCTACAGGAAGAGTGGCTTGTAAACCTATGGTGTCCGACATTGTCCCTGCCTATACCTGGCTCGCGCTGGCGCTTATATTTTCCACATCGGACTCCAAATGGATGGCATGAAGTGGAGCTCTAACACAGCCACCAATCCCCTGTAAACGAACACTATCACCAGTTGCCGTCTCTTCTGACAATGGCAATATGCCTTCAAGCATTAAAGATTGATGTGCTCCGGTGTCCCTCAATACCCTACAGGTCTCCGGTTAGTCGAGGCTCCATCCAGTGACACAAACCCCTCTGAAAGAAATGGTTGGTAACCCTTTTGAGGGCGACCACTCACATTTGCCATTGCATTCGGAGTGGGACTAGTCGAACTCCGCTCCTGATTTTCCTTTCCCAGAGCATAACAGTGGGACATGAAATGTTCAGGTTTATGGCAAAAAGTGCAAGTAGGCCCGGAGGAGAACCTCGTGGTTTGTCTCGAGCCCCCCGGAAGTTAAGCCTGCCTTGGAGCTGCTGTCTTCGGACTCCTAGAAGTCGTGGTATCAGTGGTCCTCATATTCATCTCGAGGCCGCCCCCCTGAATTTTCGTTCTCCGCCCCTGATGGACCATAGCTCCCCTGGCTAGGTCTAGGCGAGAAGTTAGGTTTGCGGAACCCCATCCTGTGGGTTAAGGCATAGTCATCTGCCACGGTTGCTGCCTCATACAACTCTGGTACTTTCCTTTCCTCCAGATGAACTTTAATGTCCTCGTGGACACACTGTTGGAATTCCTCCACCAGGATCAATTGTCGCAGTAGTTCGAAGTCTTTCCCAACTCCTTTTGAATCACACCACCGATCAAACATGGTTTCTTGCATTCTGGTAAACTCCACATGGGTCTCATTCTCCCTCTTCCTGGCGTTCCGGAATTTTTGCCGGTAAGCTTCAGGGACCAATTCATAGGCTTTGAGAATGGTTTTCTTCAATACCTCATAATATGCACATTGGTCAATCGGTAAAGCCGAATAAATATCTTGAGCTTTACCCACCAGAAAACTTTGCACTAATATGGTCCAGGACTCCTCAGGCCAGTTTAGCAGTTGAGCCACTTTCTCAAAGTGTGAAAAAAAAAATTGGCTACCTCCTTTTCCTTGAAGGGTGGAACCAGCCTCACATGTCTGCCAACATCCCAGGTGTTCTGACTAGGTGTCGAACCAGTCGGCATGGATGGTACCTCTCCCCGTTCTTTCATTACATCCAGCTCCTTGAGTCTAATTTCCTGCTGAAGCGCCATTTCACGGTCCCTTAACTCCCTTTCGGCTTTTCTCTCCTCTGCTTTTTTTCTCCTCTAGCCTTTCCTGGAGTTCTCTTTCAACTCTCCTTTCCTCTGCTCGTTTCTCTTCTCTTCTCTCTTCTGCTTTCCTTTCCTCTGCTCTTTCTTGTGCTTTTTTCTCTTCTAACCTTTCCTGGAGTACTCATTCCTGTTCTGCTCTTTCCTTTTCTGCTTTCGTTTCCTCTGCTTTTTCCCTTTCCTGGCTCAGTAATTGCATCTCCAGTTTCCGGAGCTCCACATCTTCTGGTTCCTCAGGTAACCAATCCCAGGCTACCTCTTCCCATGCTCCTAATCCACCATAGATTGTATCACCACTGTCTGCATCTCTGCCTTCCTCATATTAGTTCGGACCTCCAAGCTAAAATGTTTGGCCAATTTCAAGAGGTCCGATTTTACTAACACTCTGAACTGTGCTTCACTAGGGGTCACTGCAAACTTCTCTGCGTGAAACTCCATGGTGACTTTTGTTAACACATGTTAACCTTCACGCAAGAAATTAAAAAAAAAAAACTATATATATTTTTTGTTTGTTTTTGGAAAAATTTGGGAATGTTGGAACAAGTTCCAAATTTGGGGATTCTGGGAATGTTAGGGAATTCTTTCCCGGACTAAGTTTAGGGGATTTTTAGATCTCGGACACAGACCCAATTTCAGGCCCACGGGTCAATTGGACAAGCCCCCAATTTCTGTTACGGGGTCCTCTGCAATCTCCTGGTCTCGGTAACCTCCGAACCCCGAGAGGAACCCTGGCAGAAAGATATAGATGTTATTCCGTGTCGAAATCAATCACTAATGAAACCATCCATTAAACCATCAAATGAAACAATCAAATCAATAAGGAAACCACACCCTTGGTTGTCAATGAACAAATAATATATTAAAAGCACACAAGAAGAACCATACAATAATTGTGGCAATCAACCATTCCATCAAGATCTTAAGAGGGTAACCTAGCTCAAACTGACGGTACCCCCCCCCCCCCCCACCCCTCCCAGGGACTGAAAACGAGCCCTTCTCAATGTCTCTGTAACTCCACGGAGATGAGGCGATGGGACGGTGGCGAGTAAGGAGGTGTAGGCAAGGCGTGGACTGTCACGTGATCCACACTAACAGCAAACGGGTGGTGTAAAGGGAACTCCCAAAGATGCGATCCAGACGTGCACCTGCACCGTTAAATCAGCGAACCGCAGGGCAATTTTCAGACGCCGCTGTATTGCACAGCCGTCCCCGGCAAACCACCGGAGGATAAGCCCAGCCGACGTGACAGAAACCCTTTCCGATGAAGGCGGTGCTGGGCGAAATGGCGGACGGCTCTCACTCGAGCCGCGGCCTCACGGTGAAGATTCTCTGGAACCTCACGCCTGTACCTGGCTTCGCAGGCTTTTCCACAATTCCAGCGATAACACCGATCGCCCGAGATTCCTTTCAAGGACTCAAAGTTCCCTCGCCATGTACGCTCGACCACGCTAGGTCCCGCGCTTTTCCAAATCCCTCGTTTTTCAAATGTCTTTTTACGTCTTCTTCTTCTCCACCGCCTTTTCCTTCCGGGTCGGTTTCCTGTATCATTTTACGTCAACCTTTTTAACTTTAGATAACCGTTCCTGAATAATAAACCTTTTGAAGATAATAATAGTACATAATATCAGAACTACGGCAAGGGGGTGAAAACTACAATAACGGAAGTTACGAATCCGTAACAATACATATATATATATATATATATATATATATATATATATATATATATATATATATATATATATATATATATATACACACACTAGCAAGGTACCCATGCTTAGCACAAGTAGGAGGCCATAAGCAAACAGACAATGCAGAAACGGTGAATGCTAAACCATGGAACCAATAACTTCCACATTCCTGTGCCACCTGGAGTCGAACATCAAACATGGGCAGCAGGTTCGTGAAGGACTTGCACGAAAAACGTAGCCGTTTGAATGGTTCTATACCCGGTCAATGGCGAATCTGCATTTGGCGATCCGCGAATGTCACGCTTAGAAAGTAGAAACCCTTACAACATTTCGTCATTCACTTGAACTCAATACCTGTATCTCTATTTTCATTCCAAATAGCATAACTCCGATCACAAATTTAATAGCATTAATATAAAAAATAAACTTTTACCAACATTTGTGACATAAACAAATATTTAAATGACATGGTTCCTGTGGTTGGGTGAATACAATTACAAATTAAAAATCGTAATTGTATTCACTCAATTCCGAACATCATTCCAATCATAAATTGATACTTTAACAAAATACTGTGTTAAATGATGATTGTATTGGGATATTATCAAGCCAGCGCATTGCTGTCATCTGATCTGCCACTTCCGGATTCAGAAGTAACATATTCATGTTACATTTTAATCGGAATTAAAATAACATATCCATGTCTCCATGAGCAAGACTGTTACATGGAACAGCCCGATTTTACTGTAAGAGGGCGCGATCATTTCTCATGAAGAATAGTTACAAATCCCAGAGGGTCATCATTAGAAGCTGAGTTTAACTGAGTATAGATCAGTGTTTGAATACCACATATTTGACCTCTGGACATAAACCATCTTACTGAAACAAATATGTATTTTGGAGTGGGTAGAGTGGAACCACTGGCAAGTTTAGACAGGACCCAGAGAAAAGATCTTTGGAGCTGTGCCGAGGGATTAGCATTCCTTGAGTCTGGCGTCACCTTGCTATTTATGTAGGCAGTGCAGGAATCAATATTGTTTGTGCAGGTGTAAGGCTTTACATTAACGTGGAATCCAATTCAAATATCTGTCATGATCAAAAATAAAATGTTGGAAAAATATGCTTTTCGGCATTTCTGTTTTATTTGTTCCTTTTTTAGTCCATTAAGTATGTAGGTGTTGGCTTGCAACAGGAATGGTGCTGTATAAGGTAATCTGTTTTACGGCAGAGCCCATCGGGCAAAGCCATCGAGAACAGTTTGTATGTATGTATGTCCCCTCAAACGTACACCAATCAGAGCTGAGGATTTGGTCACATGACGGGTGATGTGATGTCATTATGGCGGTACGACGGCTGACTCCACCCACACAGCCATTTTGATTCCAATGCCATTCAGTCCGGACATATCAGTCCGGACAAAAACTATACATCTCAAAAAGTAATGGATGGATTTGGACGAAACTTGTTGGACAGGTTGTGTGTGTGACGAGGAAGAATCGATTCCATTTTGGTGAAGATCCAGATCCGGATCCGTCTAGTAGAATGTTTAAGTGATTCTTCACCATTGAGTGATATGGCCAACCAGGTGGAGGTATGCTCTCTACTGAGTGCCGTTCTCGTTTCTTGTGATATTGTCCGTCTGGAATCGAGGAACTTGTGGGGTATAATCATAAAACGAATTGTTAGATGGGCTGAAACAGGAATGCATGTCAGATATCTGTCAATGCATGTCAGACACGTAACGTCTGTTGGCCCTTGGACTTTGCCTGTTTACTATCCCCACCCAAAGTGGACAGAGGTTGTGTTTTTGCCCATGTTTATGTCTGTCTCTCGTTTGTTACCTCCGCCACCAAAGGTGGATGGAGGTTATGCTTTCACCCCTGTCTGTCTGGTTGTCTGTCTGTTTGTCTGTCTGTGAACAAGATATCTCAAAAAGGTGTGGATGGATTCGGACGAAATTTGGTGGAGAGGTCGTGTATGTGACAAGGACGAAATGATTCGATTTTGGTGAAGATCCGGATTCGGATCCCGATACTAGAATTTTAAAAGTGATTCTTCACCATTGAGAGATAGGGCCAAATACTATACATAGCAGGATATCTCAAAGTTATGGATGGATTTGGACGAAAGTTGATGGACCGGCTGTGCGTGTGACAAGGACGAATCGATTCGATTTTGGTGAATATCTGAATATGGATTCAGATACGAGTTTGATTTAATCTTTAAGTGATTGTTCACCATTGAGAGATCGAGCGAAAAGCGATATATAACATGATATTGGAAAAAAAGTTATGGACGAGTTATGACTAAACTTGGGGTTTAGTTGGTTCGGTAAAAAGAACAAGCCGATGAGATTTTGGTTCAGGCCGCATCTGGATTCGGACCTATCATTAGGATACAAAACAAACTGTTCAGCCTGGCAGATGTATGTGCTCTACCGAGTGCCGTTCCAGTAATTTTGCAGTATTTTTGTTTACTGCAAAATTTTGTTCCAGTAATTTTGCTATATTTTGTTCCAGTAATTTTGCTATTGTTCACCATTGAAAGATGGGAGCCAAAACGATCTCTAACACTATTCAAAAAGTCTCGTGTGCATGCTGTACTACCCTTGTGTTCTTAGGAGGAACCAAGTAATGCTGTAGAAAAGTTAATATAAAGGGATGAATGGGACGCCCTACATCTGGCAAATAAAATACATTTACTTCTTCATGCAGGTGTATGAATCAAATTGGCGCCCATTTATATTAACTTATCTGATCACCTGATCACCACATATTGCTTGAAATGTCTAAAATCTGTTGAATCGAATGCAGATCACCTGGTTAATTGCATTGCTAATCGTGACACATATGTCAACTATTGTCAATCCTGTGACACTTGTTGAGGCGTTGCAGAAACGGAACAAGCAGTCACGATAACAATTGGATGTTGTTGTTTGCTCATATACAAGAGCAGTTCCAGGTCCTGGAACACTGATTCAAGCAATATTCAAGCAATATGCGGTGATCAGGTGTTTTGCCAAAACTGGCAAATTTGCTCGAGGAATTGCAGGATTAGTAAGGGAAACATATGAAAATCTGTTAACTAAATTGTTACCAAAAAATTTCTTCACCAATATGTTTGTAAAGGTGTGTAATAACATGTGTTAAAATGTTGAAGGTCAACTCCCGTGGGAAACCCAGAAAAAAAGCTGTTGAATTCGGGTACCGAAAAATTATTTTCGAGAATTTTTTTTTTTTTTAATCGGCCCTTAAGTAACTTATGAGGGGTCAAATAAGGGTTTTTCATGATTCTGAGTTGATTGTTAACATTTATATTTCACCACAGACACTCCTTTGTGGAAAAATAATTTCTAAATATATCTCATTTTCTACTTTGCAGGACATGGAGTCTAGCAATATGGATGAAGACGTTACTCCACCTGTGCTCAATTGCTTCATCTGTGCACGCTCGGATACACCAGCTGAAAGGCTCATACAGGCAACTCCAAAGGGATACTCAACTTTATTGAAACAAGCAGAAACTGTCGAAAATGTTACTGTTGTGGAACGTATGAAGGAGGCTCAAAAGGAAGGAAAACTGAGGTACCACCAGAAGTGTAAAAATGATCTGTACAACAACTTTGTTGCAACCACCAAGAAGTCAGCTCAAGCATCAAAGGCAGAGAAAGAGTCATCAAAGTTGAAGAGAAGACGCACTATTTGTGAGTTCAGTTCATCAACTGGCTGCAGTTCTAGAAGATCACAGTCAGTTGACCTCCTGTATAAGGATGTATGCATTCTTTGCAACCAACCAGCCCAGCTCTACAAAAATAATCCAGCACAAGCTAGAAAGAAATACAGAGTGCCAGATAATTTGACTGCAGATACACTGAAGGCAAGCTTGCTGAAGACAGCACGGAGTCGCGGGGATGACTGGGGCACTGAAGTCACTGGACGCCTGGAAGGGATCAACGACTTGGTAGCAGAAAAAACACTGTACCATTTGCGATGCAAACTTATGTTTGCGAGAGGTGACAGTTTGTCCAAGACTGATGAGGAAGGAAAAAGGAAGAGAGGACAGAGGAGTATTTATGAGGAGCGAGAGGCAGTTTTTATTGAATTCTGCGAATGGTTAGACTCAGAATTAGAGCATGGGGTAATGAACATGGACCAAGTCCATGAAAAGCTGCAGGAGTTTGATCAGTCACCAGAGAAGAGTCTTTCTTATTCAAAGCATTGGCTAAAGATAAAACTTCTAGAGAAATACGAAGACACCTTGTATTTCACAACACAGGAAAGAAGGGCAGATGTACTCTGTCTCAAAGATGGCACCGACAATATTCTGCGAGAGCATCATGCTAATCTTGACCATGGAGATGAGAAGACTCAGATCATAAAGACGGCACTCAAGTTCATATCCAATCATATTGCCTTGATTGATTTAGGTCCAAAGTCATACCCCACCACACACAGTATGACTGACATCGATAGTCAGCTGACACTTGTTCCTGCAAGCCTTCAGATGTTCTTGAGACCGATTGTCAAGACAGACGAAAGAGTTGCCGTTTGGGGGCAGAATTTTATTAAGGCCTGTCGACCTCGGTCTGGAGTATTGCCACACCAAATGGGGCTTGCCATACAACTTGATCATAGATTTGGGTCAAAATGGATGCTCAACAAGTTCCACCGGCTGGGATACACTGAGTCTTACACGGAGACACAAAACTACAAATACTGCTTCCTTAATAGTAGGAGTGGAGATGATGTTCCAGATACTTCTGGCACTCTTGACACCATTGTGGAGGAAACCGATGAACAGATCAATGATGAGGTTGCGGTTGATGCTGCGCTTGAGGATCAATCAGTGATGACAGCCAAAGTGCCAGCCAGTGAAAGTGAATTGTCAAGTAATGATCAGGTGGTCTTTATGGAGGTTGGGGAAACAAACAATGCAGTCACTCAGTTTGTTGGAGACAATATAGATTTAAACATTGTCTCTATTCACGGAAACACTCCCTTTCACTCAATGGGTTGGATCGAAGTCACCTCTCCGGCACCACCTTTGCCAGATCCACAGACAACAGCAGCTTTCCCCCGGGTGAAGTTGAAGGCACTCGACAAAGCTAAGATCCTGAGAGGAACTGAAGTAAAGATTATTCCATTTACGAACAGGAAACAGATAGGAACGAACGCGATCATGTTTCTCCCCCTCGCTGAGCTTTCCTCCTCCCTGGCTCATGATCAGCCACTCCTCACTCCAGGTGACACACTCTGGGCAGCGGGGTGGGTGATCAAAGCCAACGATCCTGAGTTCCCACACTCCAACTGGAATGGCTGGATGAAGAGAATCCATGCTAATGATGCAAAGCAGAGCACACAGATCGAGTTCCTCCCAGTTATTGAAGGAGACCCTAATGACCTCAACACCATCTTCACCACTCTGAAAGAGTGCATAACGGCGCGCTGGGGTCGCTATAGTGACCTTTGATCTTCCGATTTGGCTGAAGGCTGTGAATATAATAAAGCAGGCAAATCTACCCGTCATTCCAAGGTTGGGTGGTTTTCACCTGCTGAAGTCTTATCTTGGATCAATGGGTAACATCATGGAAGATTCTGTACTACTAGATGTGATCCAGTTGATCTATCCTGGAAGTACGACAGCCAACCACATCATGGATGGAGGATGTTTTGACAAGGCAATCCGTGTTCACCTCCTCATCGATGCAGCCATCTATCAACACATCATGAAACTTGCCTTCACTGAGGAGGAGCGTGGTGACATGAAGACCTTCATGGAGAAGGTGGCTGATGGGAAGATGGGAGCCAGACACTCAGACCCAGTAGTGCCAGTGTTTGAGCAAAGGTTTGAAGAAACCTTCAAATGACTCGCAAAAGGAGGAAGAACACCTGCACTCTGGGTGGAGTACCACCACATGGTAGATGTGATCAAGGTCTTTATCAGAACCGAGCGACTTGCAGACCACAATGGGCATCTGTCCTGCATTGTTACCAAGATGCTTCACATCTTTGCCGCTGCAGGCCATCATCAGTATGCCAAGGGCGCACGGCTGTACTGTCAACTCATGAAGGAACTAGAAACTTTGCCTGCTTACAAAGACACCTTAGAACGTCTCACTGCCCACGGGAACCACGTTGTCCGTTACTCAAGTCATGAGTGGTCCGGCACATGGTGTGACATTTGCATTGAGCAGACATTAATGAAGGCAGCCAAGTCACAAGGTGGACTGAGCAGAGGAAGAATGAGAAACAGTTTTTCTGGCCACAAATGCTGGGTGCTCACCCTCAGTCACCTGTCTGATGTCAACCGGCGGATGGAGGAGGACGTCAGTAAACATGTTCCAGTCCACAGAGACCTTGCCAAGACACAGATGAAGCGAGATGCAGAGGCAGTTGAACTTGTCCTAAAATGGTTTGAGGAGATCAAGCCATTCGACAACGATAGAGACAAGGAGTTGCTCATGTCTTTCTCAACAGGATTCACAAGCACTGGAGATGATGCAGTCAATGCTGAGAGAGCAGCTGAAGTTGGGATGGAGATGCAGATCAAGCTGGATGGACAGTCAGTGACGTCGACCATGGATGTCAAGTCAAAGATAAAAGCCCTGTCATCACTAAGAAAATTTCCCTTGGTCAACGAGAAAAAGATTCACCTTGACTCACTAAAGTTGTTCAACTGACTGATCATTTTCGCCCAGCGGGATATGACAGTTGAGACAAGCTTACAGTATGAGCTGACTCCCTTCCCATTGTCCCTGTTCAGCAACAAAGATCAGAAGATGAACAAGGCAAACAAGGCAGACTTTTCAAATACAAGCCTGAAGGCGTTAACTGATCCACTTGACTTGACTAACCAACCCTGCTGCACCCTCGTAATTGATGGCGGATGGCTTGTCTACATGGTGAAGTGGGAACAACGTCAGACCTGGCAGGAGATCGCCAACAGTTACCTGAGCTACGTGCAGTATCTGGGCCGCTGCTCCCAGAAGATCATTGTGGTCTTTGATGGCTACAGCAGATCACCAACAGATCACGACCACATCCGGCGTACCAAGAATTCCTGCTGTAATCTCCAGATTCGACCGGATATGTCCAACTGGACCCCAAGAGCAAAGTTTCTGGACAACACTCATAACAAGAGTGAGCTCATCCACCTTCTCTCTTCAACCTTCCGAAAACATCACATCACTGTGGAGCAGTGTGACAATGATGCTGACACTACAATTGTGAGAGAGGCATTGGCTGCTGCTTCAGATGGCTCTGTTGAGGTCAGTACCATTTGTGTCTTCAGTTAGTATAACTATTGGATGGAGCCCGGGGGGAGATGGGGTAATTTAAAAATAAGAGAATTCACACTGTTGAAAAGTTAAATCTGTTCTTGAACGGTTCATTATGCTTTGTACATGTTGTTATATTTTCAGGTGCGGGCAGAAGATGCAGATGTGCTGGTAATGCTGGTGCACCATAGCTAAAGACAGCCACCATCCACTCTTCTTAACCACATCAAACGGCTCTTATGACGTCCGAAAGATCAAAGAATCTCTCTCCGAAACACAGAAGAGCTACCTGCTCTTCTGTCACGCCTTCACGGGGTGTGATACGGTTTCTGCAATCGCTGGTCATGGGAAAACAACTCTATTTGCCAGGTAATAATGATAATACTACTATTACGTCGGCAAATAATACTAATACTAATAATAATAATAATTATAATCATTGTCATCATAGTATAAATGTTAAAAATAATAATAATTTTATTTCTGTTTTACATTATACTTTACTTGACATAGACCTGGTGCTTTTTTTTAGGTTTTGCGAAGGGGACGCGGCTGAGTACATCGACATCTTCCTTGACACAGAAGCCACCAAGGAAACAGTGATTCAAGCTGGTACTGTGATTTTGAAGTACATTTACCATGGACGAGATACTACATTGGGTGAAATTCGGTACAACATGTTCTCAAGGAAGGCAGCGGCAGGAGTGATCAAACCAGAGACTCTACCTCCAACAGAGGGTGCAGCTGCACAACATTCACTCCGTGCCTACCTGCAGACCCGGGACTGGATCCTTCTACAGAGCATGTCTCTGAACCCCAGTGACTATGGATGGACAATAGGTGTGCATGGGTATGAGCCAGTTCCAACACTGGACCCCACGGCTCCTGAGGAGCTATTGCAGTTCACGAGTTGTAATTGTCATGGAGATTGCAGCAACCGGCGATGCAGCTGCAAGAAGAATGGGGTCACGTGCATCTCGGCCTGTGGAGTCTCTAATGGCATTACATGCAGAAACTGCAGTCATGATGTTGTTGAGTCTGAAGAAGACATAGACAATGACTGTTGAAACTTCTGACATTGTGAATGGGAAATAACTCTTGAGTATTATATATGTATGTGAAATAAAAGCTACTTTGTGTGTAAATGTAAAAGTGAAAATATAAATGTTAACAATCAACTCAGAATCATGAAAAACCCTTATTTGACCCCTCATAAGTTATTTAAGGGCCGATTTAAAAAAAAAAAAAATTCTCTAAAATAATTTTTCGGTACCCGAATTCAACAGCTTTTTTCTGGGTTTCCCACGGGAGTTGAACTTCAACATTTTAACACATGTTATTACACACCTTTACAAACATATTGGTGAAGAAATTTTTTGGTAACAATTTAGTTAACAGATTTGTGAAATATCTCATAAAATGCCCTTACTAGATATAGGGCTGGCAGGATGGCCTAGACCTAGAGGTACACACTCCAAAATAAATACTTATAATAACTAATTTGTGAGGAAATGTGGGAGATGATTATAAAGTTACCTTTTAAGAACTGTAGAAAAGAGAAAAAATATGTAAAAGTTCTATTTATTCAAAGGCTTTGTGATTGCAATACACATGCACACCATAATCCACATTTGAACAACCAGTGCAAACAGTCAAGTTACTTTAGATAGTAGGTTTTAGACAGCAACCGCTCAGGGTAGTACTACCGTTCAGACTTAGGATAGTTAAAGTGGTGCCCGGAACCATCTTACACTCTCTGTATCAGGATTGCTGGTCTTGGTTTCTGTCTCACTCAAACTATAGCTATCGGGCTAGCTTCAACCTCTCTTTCCTACAAACAAACATCATACACTTTTCTTCTCTTTCATTTAAGGCCTGGCATCCATGAGGGCTATATAGTCCGTGCCTGGAGCCTTCAACAGAAAAAATAAATAAACAAAAAAAAACACAACCATCTGCATTTATCACATCAAAAGCTGTTCTTCAAATACGATGTCTAAATTAGCAAATGTACATCATAAACGAGGCATAATCACCTTTGCATGACTACGAAGCAAATTTTGTTAGAATCCTTTTTGATATGAACACAACTTCACCTGACCAATAAAGAAGGCCAAGAAGACCAACATTGCATCCTCACTTGCTTCAAATGTAGTCAACAGCTCAACCAGAGGGGGAACACAAACAACCTAATAATTATATAATTATTTTTTCTACAAAAACCTTTAATAACAAGAGAAAGAGCAATCAGAGATTGCAAACCCTTGCCAGGATGTATTTTCAGTGGTTTTTAAGGCTTTTGTGTTAAAACAAATATGGCGGCCGAACCAGGTGACTGATGACGTCATCCTTTTTTTTTTTTCTAAACTCATTTATTCCTAGATTATGCTCAATAAATTTCATCTTGATCGGATGAAGTTTTGTACTTGTCGAATTATGACGTCATAATGGAGGCACCTATGACATCATCATTAACATATTTTATTCCGCATGGAGAGCTCTTTACAATGAGCCATGTCTCAATTTTTTCTATTCAGCACTTTCGGAGATATAGAGGTGCAAAGTTTTTCGATTTTTCCAAGATTTCTGGGCCCGTTGCTTTTTCTGGTCTTCATCAATGATCTCTCCGACTCTCTTGAAAATCCTCTCTATCTCTTTGCTGATGACCCCACTCTCTGCCGCTCCATTCCTCATCCCTCAGATTAGCAGTCTGCAGCCTCCTCACTCTCTGCAGACCTGGACAAAATCACTGACTGGGCAAACAAGTGGAACATGTCTTTCAATCCTGCCAAATCTCACACTCTTACGATGTCTCTCCGAAAAGACCGACTGGACAACCCTCCCATCCACTTTCTGAATAATCCTCTCCAAGAAGTTCTGTCACTCAAGCTTTTGGGTCTCACTATCTGCCATGATCTTTCCTGGGAAAACCACATTTCAAATCTGTCCTCCAAAGCCAGTCGCCGACTGGGCATCCTCCGTCGTGCGAAGTCCTTTCTTGGCACACCTGAGCTCCTCACCACATACAAGGCTTTCATCCGCAGCTCAATAGAATACTGCTCTCGTCTCTGGGCTGGTTCTCCTGCCTCACACCTAGCTCGTCTTCACGCTGTTGCAACCAAAGCGTTCAGAATCATTGGAATCTCCCGTGATGAAGCTACCTCCGAGGGCCTTTCACTTACTCACCGCAGGCAGGTTGGTGGTCTTTCTGTCTTCTACCGACTCCTCTCCGGCCTTGCTCCTCCAGCTCTCCCTGGGCTCTGTCCCCCAAATATTCCTAAAGGTCGCACAAGATCTGCCTGCAACCCTCTTATGGTTAAACTTCCAAAATCAAGACTCTCTGCTCACCTTCACTCTTTCATTCCTCTTTTCTCCCGCCACTGGAACAAACTCCCCCACTCCCTTCAATCCCACTCCTCCCTCCAGGTCTTTAAAACAGCTGTTCACCACCATCTCTTATCTTCCCCCATCCAAAACCTTGATCTGTTCTACCCCCACTAATTTCACCCCAAAACCTCTTTTTAGAAATACCAACTACTTTCCTGGAAGTCCTTGGTGTCCTTGTGTTTATACTTCTCCCACTCCCCCCCCCCCCCTTCCCACGCCGCCTCCCCCCAAGCCCTTTCCTTCCCACACGTTCCCGATGTCCCTCACAAATGTTGTGTTTATGTACTTCCCCTTCTCTCCCCATCTTGTCTACTGCTCCCCTTTTTATACACTTTGTTTGTTTGTCTGTTTGATTTGTTTGTGTGATAAATGTTAGCGCTTTCACGAGCCTCGATTATGTATACAAAAAAAAGAAGATGGCGGCCGAACCATGTAACCGATTACGTCATTATTATTTTTTTCTCCACCAGTTTATGCCGTCATGGCGCTCAATAAATTGCATGTTGATTGGATGAAGTGTTGTACTTGTCAAACTATGACATCATTGAGGTACATATGACATCATGAACATATTTTATTCCCTATGGAGAGCTCTTTACAATGAGCCATGTCTCAATTTTTTCTATTCAGCACTTTCGGAGGAGCTGCAAAGTTTTTCGATTTTTCCTCGATGACGGCCGAACCACGTGACCTATGACGTCATAATTATCATTAAAAAATTCTACAGGTGGAGTTGCACATAATAGCCTGCGAAGCCGGTGTTGTGAATGAATGCGTACGTATTATGTTGAAAAGCCAGATATTGCTGGATCCTTTGAGAATTTTGAAGCTTTGACGCACCAAATCGCTCCATGGAGGCCGCCATTTTGCGGATGCGGAAGTATGCATAAACAATTGCGAAAAAGTTCAATCGGAGTTTGTGTCACCCGTCTTTTTTTGATTCACAATCTTATGTTGAAAAGCCAGATTTTGCAGGATCCTTTGAGAATTTCGAAGCTTTGACGCACCAAATCGCTCCATGGAGGCCGCCATCTTGCGGATGCGGAAGTATGCATAAAAAATTGCGAAAAAGTTCAATAGGAGTTTGTTTCACCCGTCTTTTTTTGATTCACAATCTTATGTTGAAAAGCCAGATTTTGCAGGATCCTCTGAGAATTTCGAAGCTTTGACGCACCAAATCGCTCCATGAAGGCCGCCATCTTGCGGATGCGGAAGTATGCATAAAAAATTGCGAAAAAGTTCAATAGGCGCCCGCGGAACTACGTAACTTCCGGTTAGTGCACCCTTCGCGACCACAGTCGCGACTCTGGGGCATTTTCGAAATTTTTCTCTTCTTTAGTGGTAGATCTAAAAAGCCGAATTGGGTTTCAATCCCATGCTCCCATGCTCAGTAGGTTTGTCTGATTTATGATGTTGTCTTGCACCTACCGGTATAAGCGGTTTACATAAATAAAGCTCGGTTTGATTAACGACAGTCACACATTGCCGTTGAAACGGCGCTATCGTCTGACCTGTCGGCACTGATCTTACTGCAAGCTAACTTCTTCTGGTGGAGGAAGCTGCCGTGCCCGGAGAGAACCAGTCCTGACAGCGATTGAAGTTAGAAGACTACACACATACTGTGAAAACGTATATTCTCTTAAAATAGGCCCTAAGCGAGCACATCGTACAGTTACTTCCTGAAGCTTCTTGTGACATTTATTTTATGTAGGTATTGGGGAGGACTGTCTGCTCTTCTCTTTTACCAGGTAGGGCAAAGGGGGGCATTAGGCTCCACTACATTGTAAATGCATTATATTTACCTTCAAGATTTACAATGTAGTGGAGCCTAATGCCCCCTGGAGCTTAATGCCCCCCTTTGCCCTACAGTACCTACTACACCTACCTACTACCAACTACCTAACCTACTTATGCCATAGTGATGGGTGAAATAGTGGCAAGAGGCTTTGGCTTCGCCGGCTCATTGCGGCTTTGCAGTAGGGTACTGGTATGATCTGGATCTGGATTCGGATATGAGAATTATTTGATTTTTAAAGTGATTCTTCACCATTGGGAGATCGGGCCAAAAACGATACATAGCGGGATATCTCAAAAAGTTGTGGATGGATTTGGACGAAACTTGGTGGAGAGGTTGGGTGTGTGAGAAGGAAGAATCCAATCAAATTTGGTGAAGATGAACCGGAGAATATGGATTCGGATATGATAATTTTAAAGTGATTCTTCACCAATGGGTAATAGGGTTATGGATCCGGATCCGGATCCAGCTCATAGAAAATATAGTGGGCAAAAAATATTCCACCAACCCACTCTTCCAAGAAAATAAATAATGCAAATCATCCGATTAAATCATTAAAGGGTTAAAAATAGGGCACTGTAGCGGACACGATGGCTCGCTGGCGCGGTGACATCATTCCGCGCACCAAGAGGGTAGGGTGTCTGTCGGCCACGCCCGAGGAGTAGGCGTGGCCTCGGGATATATACGGGGCGCGCAGCCCCGAGCACCTCGGTGCTATAGTTGAGCTTTGGAATAAAGACTCTTTTTGGTTACCCGCGTTGTTGCTTATCTTCTTGGCAAACAAGTCGTGCGCATAGCACCGCACTTCACTGGTGACCTCGAGGCTGGTTCAGCCGCCGCTGACCAACAGAAAGCGCCAATGTCAAACAACGCGGTCGCGGTGAAGCTCCCTGAGTTTTGGTAAGCTCAGGCCGAGGTATGGTTCGTGCAGGCCGAGGCACAGTTCCAACTTCGAGGCGTAACGGCGGATGAGACGCGTTATTACCACGTCATCGCCGCCCTCGGGCCCGGCACAGCCGCCCGAGTCGTGTCCGTCCTGCGGAACCCACTGGCCGACCACAGGTACGAGGTGCTCAAGCGTCTCCTCATCGCCACGTTCGGCCTCACGGAGTGCGAACGGGCCGACCGCCTCCTGGACCTTCCCGAACTCGGCGACACACGACCATCGGTCCGGATGGACTACATGTTGTCGCTGCTGGGTGATAAAGCCCCAGATTTTTTATTCCGGGCGCTCTTTCTACGCCAGCTACCGGCACAGGTACGCCTCGCGTTGGCCGGTTCCAAAATAAAGGAACCCCGCGCTCTGGCCGTCGAGGCCGACAAGTTTTTCGCGGCTTGTGACACGCGGGCGAGAGTCGGTGCGGCCGTCGCGGATCCCGAGGCTGATGCTGCTGCACACCTCGTGGATCCCGAGGCTGATGCCGATGCACACCTCGTGGCCGCCGCCACGCCCCACCCACCACCACCGCGAAAACTGCGGCCTCCGCCCCCGCCGCAAACCTGGTGCCGTTTCCACGCCAGGTTTGGCCACAAGGCTAGGAATTGTTGCCCGCCATGCTCGTTTGGCAAGTCAGGAAACGCCCGGGCCGGCGCTCGGTAGCGGATTTGAGCGTCGGCCTTTCCGGCAGCCTCCTTTTTGTCATGGACACCTTGTCCGGGCGTCGCTTCCTCTGCGACACAGGCGCACAGGTGAGCGTTATCCCAGCCTCCATGCCCGACAAGGGAACCGCGGGCCGGGGCCCCGCGTTGCTTGCAGCCAACGGTACACCCATACGCACATTCGGGAAGCGCTGCCTCTCCCTGCGGTTCGGAGGGCAACGCTTTCAATGGACGTTCGTAACCGCCAGCGTGCCATGGCATTGCTCAGTGCGGACTTCCTATGTGCAAATGGGTTGTTGGTGGACGTGAAGCACAGACGCCTCGTCCAGGCCGAAACGTTCAGCTCGCTTGTTTGCGCGCTGAGCAGTTCGTTGGGCAGCTCCCTGAGCGGCTCACCTAGCGGCTCGCCAAGCAGCTTGTTGAGCGGTTCGGTCCCGGCGAGGTTGGTCTGTACGCTTCCGGCAGCGGACGAGTTCACCCGCCTCCTCGCCAGCTTCCCGGCTCTCACGCGGCCCACCTTCTCGGCGGTGGCCGTCATGCACGGGGTGGAACATCACATCCCCACCGTCGGGCCACCGGTCTACGCACGGGCACGCCGCCTCGAACCGACGAAGCTCGCGGTGGCGAAGGCGGAGTTCGCTATGCTGGAGCGGCTGGGCATCGTATGGCACTCCAAGAGCGCTTGGGCGTCGCCACTGCACATCGTGCCGAAGCCCGGCATGGGATGGTGGCCGTGCGGAGACTACCGCCGCATTCAGGACTTTTCCGCCCGGTTGGCGAAAATGTCCTTCTTTTCTAAGGTGGACCTCATCCGCGGATACCACCAGGTCCCCGTCAGGCCGGAGGACATACCGAAGACGGCCGTCATTACACCATTCGGCCTCTTCGAGTTTCTTCGGATGCCCTTCGGGTTGAAGAATGCGGCTCAGGCGTTCCAACGGTTGATGGACAGCGTCTTGCGCGACTTGGATTGCGTTTACGTCTACCTGGACGCCATCCTCGTCGCAAGCGCGTCCCGCGAAGAGCACCTCCGCCACCTCCGCACGCTCTTCGAACGCCTGGGCCAGCATGGCCTGATCGTAAACCCCGCCAAGTGCCGGTTCGGCATCGCCGAAATCGACTTTTTGGGGCACCGCGTCACCAGGCACGGGGCCACCCCCTTACCGGCAAAGGTGGAGGCGGTCAAACGGTTTCCGCACCCCCGCACGATCAGGGGGCTCCAGGAGTTCCTGGGCATTGTGAACTTTTACCACCGTTTCCTGTCCCGCGTTGCCCAGCTCCTGCGCCCCCTGCATGAGGCCCTCCGGGGGAAGCCGGGCAAAGGTGACGTTGTTTGGACCGAGCAGATGGACGCGGCGTTCGCGGGCGCGAAGCTCGCCTTGGCTAACGCCACCATGCTCGCGCACCCGGCGCTCGATGCACCGATCGCCGTCACCACCGACGCGTCGGACTATGCGGTGGGCACGGTGCACGAGCAATGGGTGCGTGGTGCTTGGCAACCGCTGGCGTTTTTCAGCCGGCAGCTTCGCCCGCACGAACGCCGGTACAGCACCTTTGACCGCGAGTTGCTCGGGCTCCACCTGGCGGTCCGGCACTTCCGCCATCTGCTCGAGGGCCGTTCGTTCACGTCCTTCATCGACCACAAGCCCCTGGTCTTCGCGATGGCCAAGGTCGCCGAGCCATGGTTGGCCCGGCAACAGCGTCACCTCTCGGCCGTGTCTGAGTACACGACGGACATCCGGCACGTCGCGGGAAAGGACAACCTGGTGGCGGATTGCCTTTCCCGGTCTGTCGCCCACGCGGTCCACCTCGGGATCGACTATGCCCGGATGGCGGCGGACCAGACCGCCGACCCCGACGTCCAGGCCTTGCGGACCGCCGTCACGGGCCTCCACGTCACCGAGGTGCCGTTCGACGGCACGGGCACGGCCCTCTTGTGCGACGTCTCCCTCGGGCGGCCTCGCCCCATCGTGCCCACGGGCTGGCAGCGCCGGGTTTTTGACGCCATCCATGGCCTGTCCCACCCGGGCACAAAGGCCTCCCAGAGGCTGGTCGCCGACAAGTTCATCTGGCATGGCCTCCGGCAGGCCGTCCGCGATTGGACCAGGACGTGCCTCGCATGCCAGCGCGCGAAGGTGCACCGCCGTACCCAGGCCCCGTTGGCCCCGTACACGGTGCCCGAACGTCGGTTCGACCACGTTCACGTCGACTTGGTGGGACCTCTGCCCCCCTCGCGGGGTTTCACCCACGTCCTCACCATGGTGGACCGCACCACCCGGTGGCCGGAGGTCGTGCCTTTGGCGGTGGACGGCGCGCAGGCGTTCATCGCCACCTGGGTTGCCCGGTTCGGCGCCCCCTCGGACATCTCGTCCGACCGCGGCCCCCAGTTCACCTCGGAGCTATTGGGGGGCGGTCGCGCAGGGGCTCGGCTTCCAGCTGCACCGCACCACGGCCTACCACCCCCAGGCCAACGGCCTGTGCGAGCGCTTCCACCGCTCCTTGAAGGCCGCGCTCCGGGCCACCCTCCGCGACGGTGGCTGGGTCGACAGGCTCCCCTGGGTCCTGCTGGGCCTCCGGACGGCGCCCAAGGACGACCTGCGCATATCCGCGGCGGAGTTGGTCCTCGGACAACCACTGCGGGTGCCGGGCGAGTTCCTCCCCGACTCCACGGCACCATGGTCCGCGACACAGCAGCGCTCCGCGCTGCAGGAGACCGCCCGGAGGTTCGCCCCGGTGCCGACGGCGCACCACGGGTGCCCGCCAACGCACGTCGCCCCGGAGCTTCGCACGGCGGAGTACGTGTTCGTCCACCACGACGCCCACCGGACACCGCTGCGGCCCCCGTACGACGGGCCCTTCCGCATGCTGGAGACCGGGGCGAAACACTTCACCCTCGACATCGGCGGTACTCCTGACCGCGTTTCCGTGGACCGCCTCAAGCCGGCCCACCTCGACGTGGACCACCCCCTGCCAGTGGCTCGGCCCCCGCGGTGGGGCCGCCCCCCGGCGGGCGGACCTCCGGCACCGCCCAGCCCCGCCGGCACGCCCCCCCCCCCCCGGTCCGGCACCCATCCCAGGTGCCGCCGGAGGCATCCCAGATGACATCCCGGCATCCCAGACGCCGCCAGCCGCCAGAGGGCGCTTCGGCCGGGTCATCCGTTTGCCCCGCAAACTGACCCTTCAGGTGCGCGGGAATTCTGGGGGGGGGGCGCGTGTGGCGGACACGATGGCTCGCTGGCGCGGTGACATTCCGCGCACCAAGAGGGTGTCTGCCACGCCCGAGGGGTAGGCGTGGCCTCGGGATATACACGGGGCGCGCAGCCCCGCCCCGAGCACCTCAGTGCTCGAGTTGAGCTTTGGAATAACGACTATTTTTGGTTACCCGCGTTGTTGCTTATCTTCTTGGCAAACAAGTCGTGCGCATAGCACCGCACTTCAGCACCTTCGTTTCACCATCAGCGTCTCCCAGATAGGAGAGGGGTGCAAAAAGTTTTGTCACGACGAAGGTCACAGCCGCCTTTAATCTAATCTCTGCTTTTGCAGGACAGCCTAGACGAGAGCAATGCAAACTGCAAGGTGTCAGCCATTTATCCGAGGTGGCAATCTCGACCCAACTATAAACTGCCGTCCTGGTGCCTCGCAGGCAGAACGATTGCGAGGCAACAATGTGTGTGTTTCGTTCCTCGCATCGTCACGTGGGCGTTAAGCTGGGTGTCCGGTGGTCGGCTAGCATTAGATGGACGTTAAAGATCCCTCGGTATCCTTCGTGGAGAGGAGGCGAGTTATCGCCGGCGTCCTGAACAAGTTACACTACAGGGTCCTTCCTGCCCATGCTGTACGATAGCGTGAATGACGAATTGGCGCCATTGTGGAATGTGGATTTTATTCGTTCGGTAATGGTAAACCTCAATGTGTTTGTGTGTTAAACCATTTATTATGTTTATTTACTTATTCTTAAACGTGTGTTAAGCTTGAAAAGCCATTTATTTGCTGTTTGCCGAGACGGTGACGAGGTGGCCGAGTGGTTAAGGCGATGGACTGCTAATCCATTGTGCTCTGCACGCGTGGGTTCGAATCCCATCCTCGTCGGTACTATTTTAAATGTCGAAATGTTATTGTTTTAAATATCCGCTTTTCCATAAACGTTTCCTTTTTCATGACTTCCTCGATCCTCGTTTTAACAAAGCGATTCATTTCTTCTCTTCATTCGTGTACATTACACCGACGACCTTACGTTGTTTCCCTGATCCTCTCCATAACTATTCACATCATTAATCAATTTCCCGCGGTTCTGCTTCTAATATTCGATCGATTATTGATTTTTGAAGTTCCAGACATTAAATAGGACGTCGATTCACAGAAAAATCCTGTTATCGTGTGACATTGATCTCCACACGAACCTCCTGAGAACATTCAATTGATCTTAGTTCGCCACAAGATGGCGCTCTGTTTAAACAAAACGAGAACGAGAACATTCTCCTCATTTACACATTCATTCTGGCTCAGGAGGTTCTCACAGGTATCTGAGGAAGCCTCTCGTCGGTGCATGAAGAAACCTTTCTCAGATACTTGTAGTTGTTCCTTCAAGCCGAGATACAGTAACGGCATCTATGTGTAACATAGGGGTACCCTCAGGGCAGGATTTAGACATGTGGAGGCCCCCTGGGCAGCCTTCAGTGGTGGAGGCCCACCCTACCTTAGAATACTAATTACTAAAAAGGATTAAGAATAATATAAATCTTTGGGAAAACACCAGCCACGATCGCGTAAATGCGAAACACACCCTCGCGCTGGGGAGGTTTTGACGCATTTAATTCAGTGCGTAAATTGGAAACCGTGTTCGAGGAAGCCGCGTTGGAGGAAGTTTTACTGTACATTTTCCTAACAATTTTTTTTTTCATGAAATATGTGGAGGCCCCCTGGTTGTGGAGGCCCCTGGGCAACTGCCCAGGTTGCCCATTCCTAAATCCGGCCCAGGCATACCCTATCCTCTACGGAAGCTTTCTCCCAGGTGGTTGGTGAATTTATTTGTGGTAAACGTTTCAAATAGTGAATCGAAAACATAAACCCGGTGTCCTGACGTCATAGTTCCTCAGCGTTTTCCCGCCGCTACCGAAGGCGGACGGAAGTTGTGTTTTCATCCCCTTCCTGACTATCTGTCTGTGAGCACGATATTTCAATAAGTTGTGGACGGATTCGGACGAAACATGGTGGACAGGTTGGGTTTGAGACAGGGACGCGTTGATTCGATTTTGGTGAAGATCCGGATCCGGATGCAAGAATTTTGAATATTGAAGTGATTCTTCACCATTAAGACATTGGGCCAAAAACACTAAATAACACGATATCTCCAAAAGTTGTGGACGGATTATGACAAATCTTAGGGGAAGAATTGGTTAGGTGACAAGAAGAAGCCGATTTAATTTTGGTTCAGGTCCGAATCCAGATCCAGCCAATCAGTGGGATAGAAAACTTGGGCTGGGGGAGGTTGACAGGGTAGAAAAGACTACGTTTTGGATTGGTGAAGATCTGAGATGGTGGTGAACAGCTGTCTTGAAGACCTGGAGGGAATAATGAGATTGAAGAGAATGTGGAAGTTGGTTCCACATTTGGGGGAAAAGGAGGACCAAATGAGTGGAGGTGAGCGGTGATCCTGGATTATCGGAGTTTCATCAGAAGGGGGTTGATGGTGGACTGTGTGAGCCCTGCAGAAATCTTGGAGAAAGAAAGAGCAGAGGGTGGAGTCATAAGCAAAGAGATAAAGAGGATTTTCCAGCGATCTTCACAAAGATTGGCCTGTTTGGTGTTCACATCTCTTCTCTTGGCTCATAATGTTGGCATTTCATGATGAAATTCCATGTATCTGTATTGATTTTGACATTATCTCCTCATTCTTGTTCTCCTTGTAATTCATCTACATGTCCACCAATTTCTTCGTATTTCGTATATAGCTCATGGCTGCGAAAAGCATCATTTGCTGAGGTAGGGGCGGAGCTTGGGGGGCGTGGCTGTGCCCTGCATACGTCGCCCCCTGTAGGTTAGGGTAGGAATTTTGAGTTTGTTCAGGTGCCGGCGGTAGCTCGCCTACTCTTTGCAAAGGATATCGTAGGATCCTTAACGTCCAACAAATAATGCCGGAAGTTAAGTGATTTTTCCCCTCAATATCTCCTCGTGCTTGTTACCTCCGCCACAGAATGTGGATGGAGGTTATGCTTTCACCCCTGCCTATTTGTCTGTGTGCAGGATATCTCAAAACGATTTGCACTAGCCATGACAAAACTTGGTGGATGATTTGGGTAGGTGACAGGATCAAGCTGATTTGATTTTGGTGAAGATCCGGATACTGTATTAGAATTTCTAAAGTGATTCTTCACCATTGACAGATTGGGCCAAAAACAATATATTGTCCTGTCTCCGGCGATTAAGACCGCCGGATGACGAATAGCTGAACGTTTTTACTCCCGAGGCGGCCTCCCGAATATCTCTGTTGTGAGCACGTGCGAGATGGAGGCTGCAAGACATTTACCTGAACGGAACACACGGGTTTATACCGAAACCACAACGAATAAACGAACACGACAAATAAAATGCAACAATAATGAATTTATTGAGAATAAATGAGGGAATGAAAATAAAGGCTGAGGTAAAATAAGTTCCTAATCCACGCAGTCTCGAACACACACACAGGGAAAAGCTAATGAAAAGAAAAGGAAATCCCCTTTTCAGCACTCAGCTAGTCCCAATAGGTCCTTTAAGGAGCATGGCGGCTGTTGAAGCTCAATGTAGCCACTCGCGCGGGAAGCGCTCCAAAAATGGCGATGGCCCGAAAGCGCAGCGCGCGAATCCTGAAGACGATTTCCCTCTCCAGTTGTGGCAATGCAGTCAAAAAACAACAAATGCGTAAAAACAGGTAGCTGCTCCTTGAAGGACACCGCACACTCCAAAAGGCAAAAAAAAACCCAACGCTTTCACAGAAATCACACCAACACAACCAAGAAAAAATGGCCAGCATCTTGTCTGAGCAATATCGAGAGACTCCTCTTCTTCACTCCTGAGAGCCAATCGTCTCGTTCGGCTTACAGTTCGCCGCGCCCACATCCCACGGTCGAATCACGTCCCTCGGGGCATGGCCTCACGGCTTTTCTTGTCCGCCCATTTCTCCGCCTCTCGTGGGCGGGCTTTCGCCCATAAGGTCCTTTGGGCGGGGCTTAGTCCGGGAACCTGTTTCCTTGCAGTTAGCGGCTGTTGTTGTTGTTTAAGGGAAGTTTTGCATGGCCGGCCTTGTCAGCAAAAACATGAGAGGAAAATTACAGAGGGAAAGCACGCACTGGGGAAAATTATCCTTAATCCCTACTGATGAATTATCACAACACCACCCCCGTGTGGTGTACATATAAACAACCTTATGCTACAGTTTCCTTACTTATTACATCGAGATTTGTCCTACGCGTCACACGGCCCAAGCTACAATTATACAGTGCTACCTTCCCTACGGTATTCTTTCCCGATGGTATTCTTTCACCTACCCCCAATAAACGTAACAATAAGGAACAATATTTCAAAAAGTTTTGGCAGAGTCATGACAAAGCTTGGTGGATGATTTGGATAGGTGACCAGAACAAGCCCATTCGATTTTGGTGAAGATCCGGATATTAGAATTTCAAAATGATTCTTCACCCTTGAGAGATAGGGCCATAAACAATATACAGCACGACATTAAAAAAAAAAATTGGACTAGTCATGACAAAACTTGGTGGATGAGTTGGGTAGGTGACAAGAACAAGCCGATTGGAGTTTGGTTCCGGTCCGGATCCTGGATCCAGATCCAGCCTATCAGTGGGATACAAACCATAAACTGTTATGGCCTAGCGGAGGTATGCACTCTCTACGGAGTGTCGTTCTAGTTGTCCTTGTAACTCTTCTCCAATGGCACTGGTGTCTCCTCAAGCCCACAATGCTACATCACCACATGAGATCTATGTTCAGGATTGTTAAATATCACGTTAAAAAGTTAGTCTTTCTGCAGGTGATTTTTCATCCACGACATCATATTATTATAATAGAGCAAATGCATATGGTAAAGTATGTCGCTATGTATGTTTATATTCGACGAAAACGTCTTCTTCTTCAAATAAAATGACCACCCTCTTAATTGCGTTAAGACTGCTGAGACCTCTAAGACCTTTGGCGACCCTTTAATTCCCCCAAGACCCTTCAGACCACCAAGACCCTTCAGACCACCAACAAAACGTCTTCTTCTTCTTCAAATAAAATTACCACCCTCTTAATTGCGTTAAGACTGCTGAGACCCCTCAGACCTTTGGCGACCCTTTAATTCCCCCAAGACCCTTCAGACCACCAAGACCCCAGAAGACCCAAAATACCCTGAAGACCCCCAAAGACCCAAAACACCCCAAATACCCAAAATACCCTTCAAGGCCCTGAGGCTCAAAAAGACCCTGAATACCCGAAGACCCAAAAGACCCCGAAGATCCAAAATACCCCGAAGACCCAAAACACCCAGAAGACCAAAAATACACAAAAGATCCTGAAAACCAAAAAGACGCCAAAGACCCAAAAGACACTGAAGACCAAAAATACCCTGAAGACCCAAAAGACTCTGAAGACCGAAAGTCCCTTAAAGACCAAGAAGAACCAAGAGACCCTTAAGACCCAAAAGCTCCTGAAGACCCCGAAGACCCAAAATACACTGAATACCCTTAAGACCCAAAAGCCTCTGAAGACACCAAAGACCCAAAAGACCCTGAATACCCAAAACGCCTCAAAGGCCCAAAATACCCTTAAGGGCCCAGAGGATCCAAAAGACCATGAAGACCCAAATGGCCCTGAAGACCCAAAACACCATGAAGACCCAAAACACCATGAAGACCCAAATGGCCCTGAAGACCCAAAACACCACGAAGACCCAAAAGACACCGAAATGGTCAAAGATGCCTACCCCTCTGAAACGACGTGTGGTGAGGCGCGCCGAGCGCGCCGAGTCACGCTAGTTCTCTTGATAGAAATGGGTTCGGAAATACACAAAACATCAGAATTATCGAATCTTTAATGGAAATACCTGGACATTGACCTGTTCTATATTATGTATTACCTTAAAAGTTAGATGATTTATTACCTCTGCCACCAAAAGTGGATGAAGGTTATCTTTTCACCACTGTCTCTCCGTTTTTCCGTTTGTTTGTTTGTTTGTGAACAAAATATCTCAAAAGGTTGTGGACGGATTCGGACAAAATTTGGCAGAGATGTAACGTATGTGACAAGGACGAAATCATTAGATTTTGGTGAATATCAGGATTCGTATC